>NC_139699.1:54954082-54999082 GCF_964188405.1 Protomyctophum parallelum
TCTGTACTCTCTGCACTCTCTTTCTGTCCAGTCCTACGTGTATAGGCTGGCGATTGTGGCGACTTTAATTTGGTTAATAGGCTAAAGAGAGAGCTGTAAAGGGGATATTGTCTATGGTCAGTTCATGGTGTGTATCATTCTCGTTTTTAACCGGGCCGTGGCCCGTGATAATGCGTCGCAATGACGGTAGGCAGTAGCCTAATAATACAATGTAACCAACTTGCGCAAGCATTAAAAAATGGGTTGTTATTCTGTGTATTATTATAGGCTAAATATGAGCTAAAATAAACAATGTAAATATTCGAATATTTCCGAATATTACAAATAATGAAGCAATGAAATTCGAATTGGATTATAGAGGTGAACTGACAGCACTAATGTGAACAAGCTGGTGTGTCTGAGTGACTGGTGGAAGAAGGAGAGGTAGAGGTTGGACTCAAATCATGTCACAAAGCTACTGACTGTAAACAGTTCTTCATCACCTCTAGGTTTACAGTTTAATTAATGTCATATCCCAGAAAAGGGGGTACTTTGTTCTTGCACCCACTGTTTCAAATTGCCTGTATGGTAACGTGTTTATGGTTATTCGTGTTTAACTGAATAAACAATGTATAACACACGTACATCGTATTGAACATTATTATTATATTTTCATTACCAATTATGATAGGGCTCCTGGTCTAATGGGCCACGTGGCCCGTTCAAGGATTTACTTCTGGTCATTATTTAGGTAGCGCACACATATTTTCAATGCTTTCGGCAGAGTTCAAATGAGCCATTTTAATCTAGATTAATCTAGATTAACTCCAGAATTGCAGTGAGATTAATCTAGATTAAAAAAATTAATCTATGCCCACCACTACTATTTACATTTCTTTATACTTTTATATGACAGGCTACTCAAGAGACAATATTGCACTTTTTACTCCACTGCAATTATTTGACAGATTACAGTTACTTTGCAGATTATATTACTAGATGTGAGGGCCACGTAGCCTTGTTCCTTTTATGCCCATCAATGGAGTTCCATGATGTTATCAGTCATACGCCTACATGAGCACTAGGGGCGTAACGATATAGTAACTGTATAGATACGGACCCCCATTTAATGGCATTTCCATGTAAAATCAATGTTAATTTAACTCTGAGGGTGTAAAACATTGTACACTCTCTTGAGTCACAGACCCATAACGGTCCATTTGGGTTCCTAACCCATAACGGTGCCATGCCTCTAAAGGAGCATAATTGCAAATATAATGCAAGCTACTGATACCTAAAAACAATAATGTGTCCAAAGCGCTCCTGGCATTGGGACAGCAGCTGCATTTCGTGATAATGCATCCTCTCTGTGTCTCTTGCCAGCAAAATAAACCATTCTGACCCGAGATCAGATTCATACCAGGTTTCCACTGGACACACGCTGGTCTGACGAACCCATTCTGACCTGAGATCAGATTCTAAAAATGTCAGTCGTTCTTCGATTTTTTTCAAAAATAGCAGACCTACAAGCTCGTATCGCGCCACTCGGTGGCGCGATATGAGCTTGTAGATCTGCTATTTTTCAATAGCTAAAGCATGACATGATGCCAACACCAAAATGGGTGCCCGGTCAGAATGGGATAAACAAACAAACAGACAGACCGACAGACCATGTCTGTGAGATGAGGGCTTTAGCAGACATGCTGCCAAGTCAGAGTTTTTTATATAAATATCGAACCAATGAAAGGTATTGCCAAGAGCTTTGTGACTAAAGTAACTATGATAGTAGATAGTAATAATAATAGTAGTCGTTAGTAGCAGAGGTTTCACACAGCAAACGATTTTACTATTCCCTGAAAAGTTACGCTTTTTTTGACATACAAGGTTTCTGGGCCGACCGACAGCTGACGACAACACTATCTGATTGCCGTCAGACTCGGCTTGATCCAAGTCAGACAGTCGCCGGTTTGCGATGGAACTACAAGCACAGACATGCATGACATGTCATAGATCTCGTAAACAATCACGTAGACAGCGCCTGCAGGCCGCGCCCGGGGGGAGGGGGAGAGGGGGGAGCGATGTCGCAGACGTTGGAAATTAAATTTGATTGAACAATTTAGGCTGCACCAGTGGGCTACAAAATATGTGTTCACGGCGTTGCAAGAGCATTAAGATCCTATAATGACACGCTTTGGGAAGCGCCGCATTGAAAAGAAAAAAAAAACAAGACTGTAATACGACTCCACTGCCTGGTTGATGTATGGAAGTACACGGGAACTTCATTAAGGAGATATAGTTTGCGCTGCGATGTGTGACTGCGTCGACCTTTGATATTGTATTACTGTCTTCCTTGAAAAAAGAGTGTGGTCATTTTTACTGCGCCATAGCGGGAAAGCTGAGAAGTTGGACAATGTACAGTAAGAGTGGTCATTTTACAGCGGCGGTTCAGATGTCCATGTCATGGATCCCCACATTTAAGTATTTGGCTGTGGACCCCCCGATCTTAAAATATAATATATTTCTGTATTTATTTTTCTCCAGTTTTTCATGTGTTTATGATGTGACAGTGCTTCATTAGACCCTGTACTATATGATAATATATTTTTATAAAATGGATATTAAAGATATCAAATTGCGTTGCGGGACTCTTTCACTTATGTTGCCTCAATCCAAACTCCCAAAGGAGCCGTCACCGTTTCCCTCTGATTCAAGAGGTGAATAATACTTCCCTCGTCTCAGACCCAGATATATTTCTTCCTTATTAAGCCGACACACAGAACTATTTTGTTTTAACACAGAGTGAACCTCCGAAACCTAATCTCCCGAAGCAGAAGTCGCTCTTCCTTGAGCCTAAGCTCACAAACTGCCAAACACACACACTGTACACAACAAACAACCAAACGCATCGCATTTGAGTCATACAGAAGTGAAGCCTTTCTCTGTTATCTGATGATATGAAACCACAGTGGATATTGGAGGAGATAGTGGCGGATGTGCTCATCTGAGCCGGAATTCTGTCTCTCTCTCTCTCTCTCTCTCTGTCTGTCTGTCCCTGTGGCACAGATGTGCCATTTGAGAACATTAATTCAGTGGACTGTCAGTGCATTGTCAGAAACAGAACAACGTCAGTGAGAGTTCCTCACAGCTGGACGCTTCATTTCAGTGGCAAAGCAGTAGAATTAGCATGGCTAATCAGTGGATAAAACGTGCATTTTCAGAAAATCTTCAGGAAAAGATGAGGAAAGCGTGACGAGTCGGAATGGCATCTGTACAGAGTACAGACCAACAGGCAGAGCAGTGGTGTGGTTCAAGGCACCATCTGCCCCACACTGTTGTTCTGTCTCCTTATCAGGGTCGCCATCATTCTCTCCATCATTCTTGGTGTCACTCACTCTTACATTAAGTCTATTGTGTGTTCGGTCTTCATCTTCCTATCCTCCATATCTCTCTCCCTCTCTCTCTTTCACAGTAATCTGCCAGAATGATACACGCGCCAGTGTCAAAAGAGCCGATCTACAAGCTCACAATGAATCACACAGCTAAACTTTAATCACAAGTTTAGCTTGTAGATCGCCTCTTTTGGTACGAAACAGGCTCCCTCTCTCTCAGACGATAGTCATTCACACAGAGACGTTAAAATTAGCAGCATCCCTCACTGTGCCAGAGGCCCTGGCACCAGAGGCACTGCGAACGGGAAGTGGAGAATACATCAAAGACTTCATTAAGTAATGTGAGTGCACGGGCGAGAGCGCGCGCACACGCTCACACAAACACGCGCGTGTGCACATTCTCTCTCACAGGCACATGCACATATAGTAGGCTGCATGCACATAATATATTTTGTTCTCCTCACTTTTTCTCACAGTACATTCTTTCACGAATGCACACGCATGAACAAATTCACTATGCACGCACGCACGCATGCACGCGCACGCGCACGCGCACGCACACACACACACACACACACACACACACACACACACACACACACACACACACACACACACACAGAGAGAGCCAGCCGTCCCATCACTCCTGCGCGCCGTCTTATGTAAACAAGTCAGTGTTTGTTCATTCCGTGTGGTTGGAGGAGAAGAGGAGGAGCAGGAGAGCACAGACACTGACTCTGAACTATGGTGACCTCATTAGACACATTCCTCTGCGACACTCACGTCGTACAGTATGTGTGGATGCACGTGTACCATTTTTACATGCGCGCACACGCGCACACACACACACACACATGCACACGCGCACACACGAGCACACACTACTAGATCAGCTATTTTCGGTGAGCAACACACAGCAGAAACCTCTCATCTCCATATTCTGACTTTGTGTTTTTTCACACTACTGTACATATACTGTGTTTTGATTATATATATATACTACAGCCTCTCACAACGCAACCGGCTTGTAGATCTGCAAAGATCTGCTGAAATGTCTCATTGTTTTAATCCCCGAAACGTTAACAGTTTTGGACATAAGAGGTTTCCCCTCTGACAGAGACCTATACTGCTAAACCTAATGACCTTCGGCCTGGGCCGGCTTAGCGGTCCAGGCACCGTGGCTGGTAATCCAGCATGACACTGTGGGTTCAAATCCCAAACCCAACGAACTTTGCTGTGTGTCAAAATGCTCTACTATACTTGTTGTGTGGGACATTTGGCCATCACACGTATACCCACGCACACACATGCACGCTCTCTCTCTTGGTCGCACATGCACACACATGCACGCACGCACGCACGGCACGCTCACACGCACACACAAACATGCACACTGGCCAGCGGGCACTCATGCACGCACACCCTCAACAGGTCCTGAAATGTGGCTGGTCGTGCGTCTGTGACTCGTCCATTACATGGGCAAGCTGTCATCAGCTCGCTTGCACGCGTGCACGCACGCACGCACGCACACACACACACACACACACACACGCACACACACACACACACACACACACACACACACACACACACACACACACACACACACACACACAGCCGCAGGGCCTCTATGTTGGCATCCTGTCCTGTGAGTGAGTGTGTCCACCGAGCACTGAGTGGTCATTACAGTAATTGAAATGCTGCCGTTCTCATCTCACGGATGACAAATGTTTGCCTGAACTGCACTGGACTCTGTCACCTTCACCTCCGTCTGTTTGCTAAAGCCCTGCGTCATCCGTCTACAGGGAATATACAATCCTAACCTATATGAATCAGACTAATCCATTTCATTATACGTTTAAAAAATAGTGTCATCCTTTATTTAAGCAATTTTATTTCAACCCATTCTGGGCGTTTGGTGTTAGCATTATGCTATGCTTTAGCTATTGAAAAATAGCAGATCTACAAGCTCATAGTGTGCCACAGAGTGGCACGCTACGAGCTTGTAGGTCTGCTATTTTTTTTTAAATCGAAGAACGACTGACATAAACATAGCTTTTTCAGAAAACTGTCAGGACGTAGAAGACATTTTTAGAATCTGATCTCAGGTCAAAATTGTCACGATCCGTGACGTTTTCTGTTGTGCTTTTGTTTTGTAGTATTTTTGGTCCCTTGGTTTCCTCTGTTGCTTTTGTTACCTGTGTTGTCTCACCCCCTGTGATTATTAGTTTTCTCCACCTGTGTCTTGTTTGTCTCTCAGCCAATCCCTGTGTTGATTTTGTTAGTTGTTCACCTGTGTCTAGTCAGTCTTTGTTTATATATATGCCCCAGTGTGTTTCAGTCCTTTGTCAGATCCTCATTGTATGTCATGAGTGTACGTCCTAGTTTTTCTCCTCGTGTTCCAAGTACCTAGTACCTTTGTTCCTAGTTCCTAGTTATCAATAAACTCTGTTGCATTTGACATCCTCTGCCTCCGCCTGTCTGTCTGCACTTGGGTCCTACACCTTCTCTGCCCTGCACTGTGACAGAAGGATCTGACCCTATTGGACCCAGCGGACAGAGGTTTGTTTTTTTGATTTTTGCCAAGCTGCTTTGGCTGTCCACCATGGCTGAGCTGCCTTTTTCTGCCAAGGACTTTGGTATTGCTAAGGACACCTTTAATGAAGATCCTCAGTTCCTTCACCAACTGGCTATTTATTGGAGGCGGGATCCAGTGTTTGCCCAGTATATGGGGTTTTTCAAATGGGAGAGGCAGGGAGCCATTTTTCCCCAGCTGCCTCAAGAGGTAGTCCCAGCGGCCTCCCCTGCTCTTCAGCCCACTACCCCTCCAGTTCTCCAGCCTGTTCTCCAGCCCAGCTCTCCGCCACCCAGCCTGCCTGGCCCTCCGCTGCCTGGCCCTCCACTGCCCGGCACTCCGCTGCCCGGCACTCCTCTGCCCGGCACTCCACTGCCCGGCACTCCGCTGCCCGGCACTCCTCTGCCCGGCACTCCTCTGCCCGGCACTCCTCTGCCCGGCACTCCTCTGCCCGGCACTCCGCTGCCCGGCACTCCGCTGCCCGGCACTCCTCTGCCCGGCACTCCTCTGCCCGGCACTCCGCTGCCCGGCACTCCTCTGCCCGGCACTCCACTGCCCGGCACTCCGCTGCCCGGCACTCCTCTGCCCGGCACTCCTCTGCCCGGCACTCCTCTGCCCGGCACTCCTCTGCCCGGCACTCCGCTGCCTGGCACTCCGCTGCCCGGCTCTCCGCCGCCCAGCCTGCCTGGCCCTCCGCTGCCTGGCACTCCTCTGCCCGGCACTCCGCTGCCCGGCACTCCGCTGCCCGGCACTCCGCTGCCCGGCACTCCTCTGCCCGGCACTCCGCTGCCCGGCACTCCTCTGCCCGGCACTCCTCTGCCCGGCACTCCGCTGCCCGGCACTCCTCTGCCCGGCACTCCGCTGCCCGGCACTCCGCTGCCCGGCACTCCGCTGCCCGGCACTCCGCTGCCCGGCACTCCGCTGCCCGGCACTCCGCTGCCCGGCACTCCACTGCCCGGCACTCCGCTGCCCGGCACTCCTCTGCCCGGCACTCCACTGCCCGGCACTCCGCTGCCCGGCACTCCTCTGCCCGGCACTCCTCTGCCCGGCACTCCTCTGCCCGGCACTCCGCTGCCCGGCACTCCTCTGCCCGGCACTCCTCTGCCTGGCCCTCCGTTGCCTGGCACTCCTCTGCCCGGCACTCCTCTGCCCGGCACTCCGCTGCCCGGCACTCCTCTGCCCGGCACTCCGCTGCCTGGCACTCCGCTGCCCGGCTCTCCGCCGCCCAGCCTGCCTGGCCCTCCGCTGCCTGGCACTCCTCTGCCCGGCACTCCTCTGCCCGGCCCTCCGCTGCCCGGCCCTCCGCTGCCCGGCCCTCCGCTGCCCGGCCCTCCGCTGCCCGGCACTCCGCTGCCCGGCCCTCCGCTGCCCGGCACTCCGCTGCCCGGCACTCCGCTGCCCGGCCCTCCGCTGCCCGGCACTCCGCTGCCCGGCACTCCTCTGCCCGGCCCTCCGCTGCCCGGCACTCCGCTGCCTGGCCCTCTGCTGCCCGGCTCTCCACCTGCAGTCCCGTCTGCAACTCCAGCTCCGCTAGACAACGCCTCTGTTGCCTCGTCGCGGCCCCCAGGCCGACCTCCAGACACCTCCTGTGCCTCGTCGCGGCCCCCTGGTCGCCCGCCAGACGACAACACCACAGCTTCGTCTCCGCCTCCCGGCCGTCCCCCTGAGGTCATCCCTGCCTCTGCCCCCGAGGTCGCCTGTTCTTCCCCCTCCCATCCTCCAGGTCGCCCACCAGACATTACCTGCTCAGCCCTAGTCCATTCCCCTGGTGCCTCTGCCTGCAGGTGTCACCCCACTACGACAACCATGCCCATGTGGGGTCCAGGTTCCCAGACCTTTTTTTCCTTTTCTTGGCCCCATGACTGTCTCCCTCCTCCGGACCCCCACCACCCACCCTGCTCAGTGTTTTGGACAATGTTATGGACAATATATGACGGATGTCTGGAAGCCATCCCTTGAGGGGGAGGTACTGTCACGATCCGTGACGTTTTCTGTTGTGCTTTTGTTTTGTAGTATTTTTGGTCCCTTGGTTTCCTCTGTTGCTTTTGTTACCTGTGTTGTCTCACCCCCTGTGATTATTAGTTTTCTCCACCTGTGTCTTGTTTGTCTCTCAGCCAATCCCTGTGTTGATTTTGTTAGTTGTTCACCTGTGTCTAGTCAGTCTTTGTTTATATATATGCCCCAGTGTGTTTCAGTCCTTTGTCAGATCCTCATTGTATGTCATGAGTGTACGTCCTAGTTTTTCTCCTCGTGTTCCAAGTACCTAGTACCTTTGTTCCTAGTTCCTAGTTATCAATAAACTCTGTTGCATTTGACATCCTCTGCCTCCGCCTGTCTGTCTGCACTTGGGTCCTACACCTTCTCTGCCCTGCACTGTGACAAAAATGGGTTATGCAATTTTATTTTAACCTACACGAGAGGGTGTTTTTTATCATCATTAATGCACGCCTGCATGCGATGCTGCAGTTCCGAAATGTAGCGCAGAAGTGCATTAACACTTCTATTCGCGAGTTGCTCGAGTTAATTCATTTGTAGAACACTTTCCCTGCGATTTGCGAGTTGCCCGAGTCATGTTTTCATTGTTTAATCCACGTTTTAAGTCATACGGGTATTCCACCGGACAGAATGGGATATGAGACGCGTTTTGATGACATCATCGCAAAAAAGGTCTGTCGCTCCGGCGTGCAAAGGGTTATGGGAAATTGAGTCCCCATTGTTTACAATGGGAAACCTGCGTAGCAGCGCGCGGTGGCCCCGTCCGGTCTGTTGTTGTGTCTGTTTAAAGTGGATTTTCATTAACTCGGCAGTCGGTGCACTGGCTGGTCAAAGGTAACATTAAACATAGGCAGTCTAGCTGCCTATGCCTATGTTAGCTACCTGTAATATAAACATACATATTCCATGCTTTTTGCGCAGTGATAATAGTGCCACACCATGTTGCAATGTGACACGTCGTGAACTTGAACTATTGCTATTTGGTACCGCATCGCTCCCGTCATGTTAACGTTTCTGGCGAAAGAGTGTGTTATAGCCGATCCTTACAATGGTGGTCTGGAGGCTGGTAAACAGGAAATAAACATCCGCTGGCACGGCTTAGCTACACAAAATAGAGTTAGGTCTGCTATTTTTTAAAACGAAGGACGAAGGACGACTGACGTAGAAACATAGCTTTTTCAGAAAACTGTCATTTTCAAACAGACATTTTTAGAATCTGATCTCAAGTCAAACTGGTGGGCCACATAGAAACATTATTTTAACACTTTCTGTACACTAAATTCTTTCTCCTAGTGTAATCATAGTACCTGATGATCATGTTTTTTAATTATTGGTGGAGCACTATACTTGGGGTAAAACTTCAACCCATTCCCCTTTTGGTGTTTTAACTAAGCATTATGTTACACTTTAGCTATTGAAAAATAGCAGATCTACAAGCTCATAGCGTGCCACCAAGTGGCGCGCTACGAGCTTGCAGGTCTGCTATTTTTGAAAGATCGTAAAAATGCGGCACAAATCTTTGAATACATAATTCTTTCAGAAGACATTTTTTTTTTCATTTCGACGTCAGGCCTAAAATGGGATAATGGCACACCGTTGTGGGACGCTCTGAATGAGGTTCTATGTGTGGTTGTGAACCACATCTTGGTCTCGCTTCATCAGAGCCCGTGCACGGACACAGACACTTCATCAGAGCCCGTGCACGGACACAGACACTTCATCAGAGCCCGTGCACGGACACAGACACTTCATCAGAGCCCGTGCACGGACACAGACACTTGCCAGTCAGGACGACAACATGACTTGTTCCTCTGATGAGCAGTTTCTCTTTCTGCTAAATTACCGCTCGTTTGCCATGAGTGCTCCCTTCCAGCTGCTCGTGTTTTTGCTACAGCTCTGTGCTCGCGGCGTGCAGAGGGACAGGCTGCTGTGACCCGACAGGAACCCGCATGCTGCTTCTAGTTCCTACTTATCCTCAACACATTCAACACACTGGTGGAAAGGAACTAAGTACACGTAGTATTCAAGGACAGTATACGTACAGTAACAACCATTTTGAGGTACTTTAACCCATTTTGACCTGAGATCAGATTATAAAAAAATGTCTTCTACATCGTCATACGTCTTCTACAGTTTTCTGAAAAAAAGCTATGTTTATGTCAGTCGTTCTTCGATTTTTCAAAAACAGCAGACCTACAAGCTCGTAGCGCGCCACTCGGTGGCGCGCTATGAGCTTGTAGATCTGCTATTTTTCAATAGCTAAAGCATAACATGATGCTGACACCAAAAGGGGTTCCCGCCCCAAAATGGGTAACATAATCACCACGCAAAGAATATGTATCTGAAAACATTATAGCTTAGAAATAAGCCACGTATAGTATAGCAAAACATGCTTTGCTGGTCGTCAGCCTGTCTTATATAAACAAACAGATTCAAGGCGTCCCATAACCTGTGTGCGTGCGTACGTACGTATATAGTCCTACTTGTGTAGGCGTCATGCTTCCCTGAATGACAACACAACCCATCGCTCTTATACAGCTTTGGCGTCACGCCTGTGGAGCCGCACCGATATGCACATGGCGGCGTGCAACATAGTAGAACTCCACTCTTACACAGAGCAATGCACAACACATCTTTACTGTATGTACAGTCTGTGTCTGTCCTCTATATGTACAGGACGTCATTAACAGCCATGTCAGCGTTCTTTGACGACACCAGGGGTCCACCGTTTCTCTGGCTACTCATTGCCTCGGCGTGCACATGAAACACGCGCGCAAATGTGCACACAGAGATGGCAAATGGTAAATGGTGCGTTTATTTATTGCCCATATCTAAAACGCTTTATGATGTGCGTTACATTCACGTGTGCATGCATGTGCGTGCGTGCATGCGTGTGCATCTGTATGCACGCGTGTGCGTGCGGTGCATGAATTATCAGGGGTTCGGCACCTGGTTGCCATAGCAACTCAGTGGCCATAGTAAGGAAGGGGGGGGGGGGGGGGAGGTGTGTGTGTGCTGTCGAGACAAGGATGAATTGCTGGGACGAGATTTTACTGCTCCTCTCCTCTGCCTTCAACACGCACACGCACACACACGTGCATGCACACGCACGCACGCACGCACGCACACACGCACGCACACAGGCACATACCTATGTATGCACACAAAGCAGGTGTCAGAAATATTCCCAAATCTTGACCTCAATCCAATCCCCACTACCGTCTGATTAAAGCTGCCTCGCCATGTGTGCATTTGTGTGCCAATACAATCCTCACCATGGGGTACACACACACACACAGCTTAAGACATGCCCAGACGCCAGGTTGGGCACACTTACAATAAGTACACTAGATTGAACCATCAGAATGTTAGGATGCTGAATGAACCTATGTGTCACTGGCCCACCCATGTGTCACTGGCCCACCCATGTGTCACTGGCCCACACATATGTGTCACTGGCCCACCCATGTGTCACTGGCCCACACATATGTGTCACTGGCCCACCCATGTGTCACTGGCCCACCCATGTGACACTGGCCCACACATATGTGTCACTGGCCCACCCATGTGTCACTGGCCCACCCATGTGTCACTGGCCCACCCATGTGTCACTGGCCCACACATGTGTCACTGGCCCATCCATATGTGTCACTGGCCCACCCATGTGTCACTGGCCCACCCATGTGTCACTGGCCCACCCATCTGTACTGGCTTGGATTAGTGGAACTAACATAGTACACGTGAAGTTCCGACATGGCACAAAGCAACGTGCTGTGAGCTTGTAGATCTGCAAACGTCTATGTTTGGGTCTTAACAGGATCACAGTGCCCTACACAGCAGACAGGGTACAGTGCTTGTACTACATAGTGCAGTGTAACTTTACTCTCCTTCTCACCGGAGGCCATGTAGCTAACATGGCTGACAGGGAGTGATGGATGGCAGATGCTGTGTGGAAGTGATACAGTAACGGAGTGGGGGCCGACGCAGCGCTGACAGAGAGGCAGACCCTAACCAGTGTGTCTGCCAATGTAAACACATTAACACAACACACCATGTCTGAGCCGGACAGACTTCCTTTGACGTGTTGGCGTGAATGAAACAAACATAAATGGAGACTCTGTAACAAGCACACGTACGGTAGAATCCTTACTGTTCATTTAACTCAGAGTTACAAATGGGATAGGATCCATTAACCCATTCTGACCGGGCACCCATTTAGGTGTCCGCATCATGTTATGCTTTAGCTATTTAAAAATAGCAGATCTACAAGCTCATATCGCGCCACCGATACGATACGAGCTTGTAGGTCTGCTATTTTTGAAAAATCAAAGAACGACTGATTTTTTTCTAGAATCTGATCTCAGGTCAGAATTTGGTTAATCAGACCAGTGTGTGTCCGGCGGAAACCTCGTATGAATCTGATCTCAGGTCAGAATGGGTTAAGTTCCTCGTACGTTTACTCTCAAAGTTATTAATGTGTAAGAATTTGCCAATTGTGCACATTTACCATTTATCTTCAGTCACAGAGCCCCCGTGATGATCCACAGGGGCTCCGTACATTTTACTGTCTTATTTTCCTTCCCGGCATTCCATTTTGATGATGTACCGACCAAAGAAAAACACCACGTTTATCTCAACACGATAAAAAAAGAACATACCAAAATGGATACATAATTTGATTTCATTGTATCCTGGAATCGGCCCGATCTTGTGTCGTTTATTTTTACAAAGATGCGTCGCAGCTGCGTCCCGTCCCGCTGCTACACCATGCCTACTTTATCTTTTAATAGGCCTTGTAATGTTCACACTTCACATAATGTTTACAGTTTAAAGAGTGCCTTGGATTTGTCGAAATCTGTGACGGATACAAAGTGCTCCTTCTCCACTGTGAGAAATGAGTCGTAACGAGAGCGTTCTAAAACCCCACAGACAAATTTGTCAACGGCAACGCAGCTTGCCATGCTGTCATGACATGTGCATTTTAATAATGCCAACGCTTTTGTACTTTTACTCGAGTACACATGTTTTAATGTGAAGGCCTTGTGCTTGTAACAGAGTATTTACACACCGAGTTATTGCTCCTTCTGCTCGAGTAAAAATTACTACTCCCTCCACTGATCAAAATCAGACCTATCTGAAGTGAGTGGTGCAACAGCGCCACCTGTTGGTACACTAAACACACATACATACATACATACATACATAGGGGGTCAGGGACACAGGGAAACCACCAGGGAACAGACAAAGCTGGGCATTGGAGTGGCTAGGTTACTGTGTGCCTGGTCGCTGTCCACCAGAGGTGGTGCTGAAACATTCACCACACGATACATGTAGAGAGTGATGGGTGCTGTCTATGGTCCTGAAGAATCACCACATAATGCATCTGGAAGACTAGAGGGATGGGCGCTATCCATGGTGCTGAAGCAGTCACCACATAATGCGTCTAGAGGGGTGGGCGCTGTCCATAGTGCTGAAGCGGTCGCCACGTGATACACACGTAGAGTGGCGAGTGCTGTCCGTGGTGCTGAAAGGTTCACCATGACGCACGTAGACTAGAGTGGCGAGTGCTGTCCATGGTGCTGAAAGGTTCACCATGACGCACGTAGACTAGAGTGGCGAGTGCTGTCCGTGGTGCTGAAAGGTTCACCATGACGCACGTAGACTAGAGTGGCGGGTGCTGTCCGTGGTGCTGAAAGGTTCACCATGACGCACGTAGACTAGAGTGGCGGGTGCTGTCCATGGTGCTGAAAGGTTCACCATGACACACGTAGACTAGAGTGGCGAGTGCTGTCCATGGTGCTGAAAGGTTCACCATGACGCACGTAGACTAGAGTGGCGGGTGCTGTCCATGGTGCTGAAAGGTTCACCATGACGCATGCAGACTAGAGTGACGGGTGCTGTCCGTGGCGCTGAAAGGTTCACAATGACGCACGTAGACTAGAGTGACGGGTGCTGTCCGTGGTGCTGAAAGTTTCACAATGACGCACGTAGACTAGAGTGACGGGTGCTGTCCGTGGTGCTGAATCACTCACCACATACTGTAATGCATGTATGAGTGGTGGGTGCTGTCCATGGCTACTAAAACATTGCATTGTTGTAACTGAGAATCTGTTCTCCTTCAGGGATAATATAGTTAACACAAATTGAAATGTTAAAACATGTCAACAAAGTGTATCGTTGGACTAAAATGCACAGAGCAACTAAAAGGTAAAAAAAAAATTCTTAAAAACAAATGGATCTACAAGCTGTGTATCATTAGGTGATTCTACACATTATACAGTTATACAATTAATTAACAGAATGGGGCCTGTGCTGAGAGTCTAGCTCCACCCCTTCGTATAGCTTATGTAATCTACTGTGGCAATGATTTCTTATCAATACCTATTACTGTTAGTGTCATGCAGTGCAGCCCAATTGCACTGGCCTGTACACTGTAAACGGTCCCATGAGGCAGGCACGTGCGCACACGCACACGCACACACGCGCACGCACACACACACACACACACACACACACACACACACACACACACACACACACACGTGTGCACAGAGCACTCAACATACAGTATCTTGCACAGATCCTCTGGTGGGTAGTTGAAGTGTTGATCAATGGGTTTAGCTTGATTAAAACCAACATGTCTGCTCTGTGCAGTGGTCAATACAGAGAGAGAGAGAGAGAGAGAGAGAGAGAGAGCATGGTAGTGTGATGTAGATCGTCAGCAGCACACAGCCGGCAACAGATAAAGACCATAAACAACACATGGGGATAGCAGCCGATAAACAACACAATCACACACCATGTACCATAGTACACACACTTTGTGCACTTAAATCAATATCACACGCACGCACGCACACACACACGCACACACACACACACACACACACACACACACAGTCGAGAAACCTCACATCTCCAGCATTCACTTGCTTTCTCTCCCGTGAATTAATTACGGTTAAAGTGGTTTAGTCTTTCTGAGGGTTTTTATACATGATTTAACCCATATACTGCCTCCTGCTGGACGCAGAGCCAACTGCAGACTGCCGAGGCTATTTCAATGCTGCACACACTCCACTGACATCCTGTTTGGAGCGTCCATCTTAATGCTAAATAATTAGCGTCAATGCACTAGATGATCAGCAAAGACCTCCGAACACCGCGCATTTTATCCAAACCTTGGAGAGCTCCAAGGTAGGAGTTATTCAGCTTTTTAGTCAGCCTGTATAATGGGAGGCGGATGGGAGCGCAGTTGCGCAACCCGGTCTAGGATCGCTAAAGAAGGAAAGGCCAAGCCAAAGAAATAATAGAAAAATAGAAATCAGCGATCCGGTTTGATATCAATAATAAAGCTCATCAGACGGAACATTACGCCAGAAGCGGTTGCCCGGTTGGATTCCTCCTGGCGGAACGTTCCGTCACAAGCAGTTGAACCGTTTTTGCAATGTTTTATCAACGGCTTGTGATGAAATAATATCCCATTGGATCTATTTGGAACACGGGTTATTATCTCCATTTCCTGAAAAGTTACGATGTTGGACATACAGTATGAGGTCTCCACCCGACAGCACACACACGCACGCACGCACGCACGCACGCACGCACGCACGCACGTGCGCTTAACCCCATGCGTTCCCATGACTGACCTTCCATGGCGTACTTCATATCCAGGGCGAAGAGGTTCCATGTGATCTCGGCGCTGATCTTGCCCATGTTCAGCTCCTGCGGAAACCTATGTGTGGAGAGATTGAAAAGCAATTGAAATGAAGAGCCAAGATCCCATTGCTTCATAGTGATAATAGCACCACGCTCGGCTTGGCCAGCCTCTCCTTCAACACCCCACCACTTACCAGGACGGACGTGTGTGTGTGTGTGGCGGCCCTGATCTGACTATATAATTCAAGCGCGCCTTTTATATTCGACGGCGGAGGGGAAGGCAGGTGGGGAAACCGGGGGACGTACTGTGGAGGTGATTCACAGCAGGGTGTATGGTGGGGATAAATATATCCGGTCGTTTTCCGTTGTATATAGCGCCCACACTGTGGAACATTCTTCCACCTCATGGTATAGAGCTGCCTGGGGGTGTGGAGTGGGGAATTTGGTATGTTTTTATTGGCCTAAAATATTGTCTTTAATATACATACATTCATGAATCCACTTGCTGACCGGCTGACGGTATTGAGATCTTTTTCTTATAAGGGTTTACTGTATGTGTGACCATACCATGAACAACCCTTATGGCAAAAATGGCAAAAATGTCAAGATTTCATAATGCTTTAATCCTGAACGGGAACCCATTTTGGTGTTAGCATCATGTTATGCTTTAGCTATTGAAAAATAGCAGATCTACAAGCTTGCAGATCGGCTATTTTCAGCATGCAGAACATTATTTTTCCCCATGCAAATTGCAAAAAGTAGCCTGCAGCGCTTGTTTGCAGTGTTGCCATAAGCGACTTTGGGCTAGTTTTCCTGTAGCATAGCTAAATATTCATAGTTGCCCGTTGCTTTAGTTTGGGCTTATTTCTGAAGTGTAGTTGATTATTTAGTCTTGCTTTCATGATTCTTTTTGAAAATAGTTGATGTAAAAGGGCTCAAGTGATGAAACTGGTTGCTTCTTTTGGGTTTGTTCTCATCGACCTGATCGCTGTTTTCACTCACATAATCTGGCAATCCAACTTCATCCAACCAAAACACAGATAGCATTTGTAGCCTGCGTGGGGGTCCACGGGTACAGTGCTGTTTCGGAAATATTGAACCAGTGAAAGTAGCAAAAAAGCGCCATTGGACCCTCAAACTGTCTGCTAAAACAACTCACTCCACCACCTGTCCCACTCTCATGGAAGTAAACATAAAAAGTCACAACACCAACTTTGATGAGGCAGCATTGCATTGATTTAAAAACATAATGAGGTTTTCTACAATTCCTGACAAATGAACATTTTGGAGTTAACCCATTCTGACCTGAGATCAGATTCATACGAGGTTTTCCACTGGACACACACTGGTCTGATGAACCCATTCTGACCTGAGATCAGATTCTAAAAATGTCAGTCGTTCTTCGATTTTTCAAAAAATAGCAGACCTACAAGCTCGTATCGCGCCACTCGGTGGCGCGATATGAGCTTGTAGATCTGCTATTTTTCAATAGCTAAAGCATAACATGATGCTGACACCAAAATGGGTGCCCGGTCAGAATGGGTTAAGTGGTTTCTTTCTGACATCAGAGATATACACTTTGGTCCAACAAAACTGTTGTTTTGAATGCAGTCTATACTAATACACAATGCACAGTGCAACTGAGTAGAACCAAAGATCCTTTGATGTATTGACAAGATAGCCAGGTCCACGCCTCGGACTGGTCACTGCGGGTGAATGTCAGATCTCACCAGCGTCCTATGGTCAGCGTTGCTACAGTATATATTCCTCAGTGTGTTGTTGTTGCCGACACAGAAAGGCCTCGAAGAAAGATAGTTTTCCGTCCTCATTTGTTCCGTCTGAAAAAAGGGACCAATGTGATGTCAAGAGTGTTCCGGAACGAGACAGTAAGAGAGTTTGTGAGGAATGGATCCAATATTTTGCTCGGATCCTTATCCCATTCTGAACGGGAACCCATTTTGGTGTCAGCATCATGTTATGCTTTAGCTATTGGAAAAATAGCAGACCTACAAGCTCATAGCGCGCCACCGAGTGGCACGCTACGAGCTTGTAGGTCTGCTATTTTTGAAAAAAATCGAAGAACTACTGACATTTTTAGAATCTGATTTCAGGTCAGAATGGGTACATCAGACCAGTGTGTGTCCAGTGTGAATCTGATCTCAGGTCAGAATGGGTTAAAGAGCAAAGTCGAGTTCAGAACTGGAACCAAAAAGACTTCTTCTGGCCCTGGAGGGGGAACCAAAGTGGACGTGTCACAAGGTTGGATGATACAGATGTGATATAAATCATCATAGAAAATAAAGAACGGAGCCATGGAACCAAAGATATTTCGGTGGAAAAGGGGCCCTATAGTGGGGTCCTTGGGCGGGGGGTTCCAGGGGTCCCCAGCAATACTAGTTAACATAACATCACAGTCATCAAAATCTCTTCTGGGGGCACCTGGCATAAAACCTTTTAAGTTGGGGGTCCGCAACCAAACGCAGCACGAAAACGTAAGTGTGTCCAAAAACTACAAGTTACCACTCTATGGTCACTCTATGGTCACTCTATGGTCACTCTATGGTCACTCTATGGTCACTCTATGGTCACTTCTCCATTGAAATGAAGAGACAGGCTAAGGAAATCAATCAAAGTTTCTCCCGAACCTCTTTGACAAACTCAGACTTAAAGGGGAATTAATATGTGACCAGATTTGACTGAGAGACTGCCACGAGTTAATAGCACAGGCAGACTCTTCACATACTAGACTAGAGCATGTCTGAAATAAGTGTCAGCGCTGAAATCGACATGTAAATATGAAATAAATGCTTAAACATGTAGCTAGGTGTAATGTTAGAGACCACAGAAGTGAACCTTTCAAGCCTGTTTTCTGCAAGACATTACTCTATAAGCCATATCTCCACAACTGGTGGGTCAAACTGAACAACCAGAACGTCAATTTGAAGCTTTGAACCTTAGAGCTGATGTCATCAAGATGTACTTCACCATGTTAATGATTTTTTTCTCTAAGGTATATTAATGCCATAGTAAAATGTTGAAAATGAGTGGAATTCACCTTTAAACGAGAAAGAGAGCTAATTACAGTGAAAGAGAGAGAGTGAGAGAGAGAGACTCATTTGGTGAGCAAATTGTTATTTTGAAGGCCTATGGATTACCAGTCAAACATTTAACGTCAATGGTTTAATTATCCGTGTCCTCGCGTGGTGGGTGATGGGCGGACATTTATATACGGACGACAACGAGAGCCTGGGCTCCACAGGAAGGTCAATTTCCTCTGAAAAACACACAGACCACCCCTGTCAAGCACAATCGCCGGGACTATTTCGTCCGGAACAGTAATCATTTTTGCTCGGCGCGCACGTTTCCGTGGGGCACACACACACACACACACACACACACACACACACACACACACACACACACACACACACACACACACACACACACACACACACACACACACACACACACACACACACACACACAGCACCTGCGCTCTGTTCAACTCCACCCCCGGCATGCCCTTTATGTGGAACAACATCCAACTCTGTGACAACTAAAAAAGATTTATCCTCCTCACTGGCGACAAATAAGAACAAAAAAAAACAAAAACAAAAAAAAAAGTGCCCAGTAAACAATATTTCTTCTCTTCTTGTTTGTCTGCGGTATCTCTCCCCCTCCCCCTCCTCCTGCTCTGTCTCCTCTAGGCTTCCTCTATTGTCTTGTGCTCTCTCCTTCATACTCCCACGGTTGCGTTCGAGGCTCGCTATAGACAATCAGAACCTGGAGCGAACCCCTAAACGCATGTCTATAGGCATGGCGCAGGGCGACGACAACCTCTATTCGCATCTCGTGAGCTTCGTTGTGACGACGCCCGCGCTCGAAGCGGCAGCATATAGCTGGTGCTGCTGCTTTGTGACAGCAACGCTCCCCAGCTCTCGGTTTCTAAGAACTATATAATCACAACCCGTTGTGTTCGATCGACCTACATACATACAGTACAGTACATGCAGGGAGTAACACGGAATTTCAGAGCCGGAGGGTTTAGACCTCCATCCACAGCGGGGGAAAAGAAAAAGAAAAAAAACGAACTAACAAAACAAACAAACAAAAAAACATTCACAGGCGTTTTTCTCAGGCAGTGGTTCAGAGGTGATGTCGTGGAGCTGTTGTCACAGACATTACTGTGAGATGATGACAGGGCAGCTCTATAGGCTGCCGTTGCTACGGCATATGAACACTGCTATAGGGCCCTATTTTATAACGCTGGAACTGGCACATGGTTTTAACCCATTCTGACCTGAGATCAGATTCATACGAGTTTTCCGCCGGACACACACTGGTCTGATGAACCCATTCTGACCTGAGATCAGACTCTAAAAAATGTCAGTCGTTCTTCGATTTTTCAAAAAATAGCAGACCTACAAGCTCGTATCGCGCCACTCGGTGGCGCGATATGAGCTTGTAGATCTGCTATTTTTCAATAGCTAAAGCACGACATGATGCCAACACCAAAATGGGTGCCCGGTCAGAATGGGTTAACTTGTGCCTTGAGATCGACCCCAAAACGATTTGTCCCCCAGATGATTGAGCCTATAATGTGCAGAACTTGAGAAAGCGGGGGGGGAAACGCTGTTGTATTTATAGGTTGAAATAAAAAAAAGACGGGGAGCAGAATTATATCGTGTGCGGACTTTCCACTTTTTTCTTCATTCAGTCTTTTTTTTGGGTACAGCACCGTATTCTGAAACTGGGATGTGCATATCGTTTTCCATGCTTTACATAATAATGAGCTTAATGTGCAACAATATTTTCTCACTCAACAGTAAACAACATGTACACAACGTTTTCTAAAGTAACAATTTAAGACTGTTTTAACACCAAATTGTCAAATATTACGTGTAGTTGTCAAACATTGTGAAAATAGACGATTTACAAGCTTATATGGTTTGGCTATTTTCACAATAGTGGAGGGTGGAGAATGTTGGAGATGGTCCCCAGTTCAAATGTGATTATTTTGGGTGCCAGTTTGGGACACGTGTATGTGGGCACAATGTGTTACCAGCTGGCTCAACATGCCCCGACTAAGTCACGACGAGTATGTTTTATGCATTACATTAATTACACCAAGCAGAGAACAAATAAGAAAGAAAGAGCAAAACAATGCAGTGGGCTGAGAAAGACACACGGGGAGAAAAACTGCAAGTAAAAGACATCTCTGTTCATTTCTGCTGAGGCAAGCAGCACTCAGGTTTTCGTTTGAGTTAATTCACCTCCCCTGCGGTGTGCATGGTGCACCCAGCCACCCACACAGCTATGTTCCCATGGGTTCACGTACAATAACGAGCAAAACTGCTTGCTACCCGGCAAGACAATAGAGTGTCACAGTCTCGCCCCCTACCAGGGCCCAGGAAATGATTCCCCGTTCCTTTTCCTCAGACATTTCAAAAAGTATTTATTTAAAGACCTATTAAGCCAACTCGACTTGTGACAAATCATGACAATAAACACAATGTTTTGAGCTGAACAAATAATTAGGAAGAAGAAAAACAAATTTTCGTTGTTTTTCTTCTTTGTAATTATTTGTTTGGTCCAAAATATTGTGTTTGTTGTCATGATTTGTCACGACTCGAGTTGGCTTCGTAGGACGCTTAAAAGGTATTTAAATAAATACTTTATGAAATGTCTATGGGAAAAATGCATTGGGATTCATTTCCTGGGCCTGGCATCGTCATGAAAGGGGGCGGGACTGCGGCGCTCTATATGCTTCTCGTATTGGAAATATTGGGGAATATAATAGCAATGACTGGCAAACCAGAAAAGACCGAACAATTGGAAGCCCTCCTGAGATTGCCAGGGCTTTCATTATTTACAGAGGTTGTTGCTTGTTTAACTCAATCAATCTGGGAAAGCATCTGTGTCATCTTTAGAGCATTTTGTTTTAGCTATAAACTACATACGTTTTTCAGAAAGCAGTGGTTTTAGACAGTGGTGGTTCTCAAGCACAAGCTCCCAGCGTGGCACAAAGTGACACACTGCGAGCTTGTACATCTGCTAGTAAAAATAATAAATACCCCAGTTCTTATAAAGGGTTATGGCTAATTCATTCAGTCATTATCGCTAGTTAATGATGTGAAATACACAGTGACACGTTATACATTATACGTACTGGTTAATGACGGGTGTGTAACCTGTCCGGTCCTCGTCGATCACAGACACCATGAGAGTGATGAGCTTCGGCCAGAAGTCCAGGTTCTTTATGGACGGGCCCTGTTCCTCACGGGGGAGGTCCTGCTTCTTAGCCTGGAGGGGGGAGGGGGGAGAGAGAGGAGGGTGTGGGTATATTCTGCCTAAACAGAACAGCAGTGGTTTTCAACCCTTTTCATGTCGAGGCCCATTATTTATTCTGCATTCTAAAACGATTAGTCCCGATACTTGATTCTGATTGGCTGGTTACCGTCACGTGACCGGTGTAAATTTCACCGATAACCCACACCTTCAATCACTTTATATCATTCGCAGCTGATTGCACATCTCTGTAGCTGTACTGGGGAAGGGGAGTGCTTGATTGCCTTACAAACCCATGCCGTGCGGGGCGTCTAAGCACCGCCCGGCTCATATGACTGTGAATGTGTGGCTCCAGGCGGCCCCGTAAAGACATCAAGCGCTATTCTCCCGTCACATATAGCCTACTTGCCGAGCAAAACAAGGAAGTGACGCCACCAGCAGAGCTGCCAACCTGCACACATTTTGTGTACCAACCACGCAATTCTAGGCGTATAGACACCTAGAATTGCGTGGTTGGTACACAAAATGTGTGCAGGTTGGTAGCTCTGCACCAGCCATTGTAAAATATGGCTAACCTGAGACCTCTCGTGGCTTATTGCCTAGTTAACAGCCACGGACCACCATTTGATGACATTTTAGCCTCCAAGACCCCAAAACTAAATAATATTATTATCAAGAGTTAAAGATCTAATAAGTGTCCATTTAATTTACCAACTCCAATCATTTAGCTGCATGGGGACCACCTGGAACCCCCTCGGGGATCACTGGTGGTCCCCGGGCCACTGGTTGAGAGGCAGAATGAAATGTCTCTGGCCCGGGCCGGCCTAGTGGTCTGGGCACCTATAGGCTGCTGATCCCAGCCTGACAGCGTGTTGGGGGTTTGACTCCCGTTGCTGTGAGTCATTCCCCATATCTCTCTTTTCCCATCAGCTTACTGTACAGTGTGTATACAGGGCTTCTTCTGCCTTCATTATTTGATAGTGTACAGTGTACACTATCAAATAATAAAGCCCCCAAAAATATCTAAAGTAGTACAATTCTGATACATGTCTGTGTGCATGGCCACAGGATGCACGGGCGCACGCACACACACACACACACAGGAGCTGTCCTTCATGTCCTACTGTACGTTATTATTTATAAAGCATGGTCTTGTTGTGGTCGATGTGATTCAGGTTTTTAATGCTGTCCTGCAGTAATTGATTTACTTGGAACAGAGTTTACCTTGAAGCGTGAATCGGGGATTAAACTTCTCCAACAGAGTTGGAGCCCACAAGAAACACTGAATAATTTAACACACAGCCGACGGCTGTGGATCTTATAAGAATGTTGTATCCCATAACATTCCCATTGCAACAGCTGAATTGATCTTTTGTCCGACTGAGAGATAGTTCACATCAGTGTTCACCTCTCATCTTTAAAATCAATTTCAACCGTATCGAACGATGTCAAACTCAGTTGAAAAGATTCGACAACTGCTCGTTATTCCTTCCAACTATAGCCGTCTGTTCCACACTGAGAGCGTCCACACAGAGCTCTCGTTAGCCAACTATCTCCAGCCTTGCTGGCTCTGCCCCTCAGCGGAGCCTCATGGGGAAGATAGAGGCTATCAGAGGACATCCTGCTTCCTGCAGCTGTAGCCCCCAAAACCCTGAAACGAGGTGTTAGACTGGCCCTTCTATACCGGTGGCTCTCACACTTTATCACTATGGGGAACCCCCATAACTGTGAGAGTGTTACAGACCCCGTACTGGGCAATTTGGAACCCACTCAAGGACACTTTGAGACCCACACAAGTGTAGAAGAGTGTGTCCAGAGTGAGCCAACATGCACAACAGCAGCACCCTCTGACTCTGCTCCACCAGAACGGAACAGAGCCTTCATTAGTAATCGGTGGTAGAACACCTGTGAAGGAAGTAGGGAAGGGGCCCAAGTTCTTTCCAAAATGGCGTGCATGTGCACAGCAAGGGTGCATTTACAATAAGGGCCGCCTGGCCAAATCCCTTTAAAAACAAAAACCTAAAGGACGCCATAGAGTTAAAATATGTCTAGAGGGCGGACTGCTTCTTCCCCGCTCTGCCCCCTCCTATTAATTTCAATGAAAGTTGCTCACCAGCGCTTGAAGCACCCGGAAGAACACTCTACTTCCGCATTCTTCTTGATTTGAGCCTGATTTCACATGATTTTACCCTCTACACTGGCCCCCTGTCCATCATGTCACATATGTACTGTATGGTGCGGTTTAAATCATCTCTGTTCAACATTATGTAGCCTACATGTCAAGTATTTTTCTCGCCCCCAAATCCTGAAAGAGCTTTAGATACTGTATGTGTTCCGTCCTATGAATTATATAATATGCCTTTGATCCTCCAGGAGTCCACACGAAACAAACTGCCACAACTTGAGTTGAAGCTCTGATTGACACAATGATGTTTGTGATAAAACTGAACTTAAAAAGTAAACTAAATCACGTTCCATTTTGTCCTCCCTGATACCAATTCATCTCGATACCTACAGTACAACTTGGGAATCGTTCAATACCGAGTACAAATCCAATACCAATTTATAATGGAGAAAAAAGTATCAGAACAACTCTGGGCTAAACTCTGACGTGAGTCTTTAAAACATCTTTATTGATTGGCTTCTCATTCAGTATACAATACAAGTTGGTTTTCTTTTTATTTATCTTACAGGCTTGTTGCTTTTATTGTTTTACTGTCATTTTGATGTCCCTTTTTGTCTTTTAAAATGCCCTTGTGTTGTCTTATAGTATTTATTATCTCTGATTATGCAGCACTTTAGCCAACGGCTGTTTTAAATGTGCTTTATGAATGCATTTGGATTGGATTGAAACCACACGCACGCACGCACGCACACACACGGTACCATTGACAGTACATGCTGTGTTAGGATCTGTGCATGTACACATGAATGTATGCCCGCCCGTCGCACCAACCAAGACACGATGAACACACACTGGCACTAATGACGTTAACGGTCGTTAATATGTACACAGTTAAGTCCTCAGAGTTCATGTCAACTCTCGGAAGTATGCAAATGTAACCAGATTGACACATTTGGTCACATTTGCATAACACTTCAAGAGTCAACACACATTCCTTCTGTGGGAAAATTGTGTTAAAAATGAAGCATGTTCCTATTGGGTATTGGGGTAACTTGCAGCTGCATTATTTAAGAGCCACTAATGACTGCGGCTTGTCACTGAAGGGACGTTGGCGTCGAGGGTTGGGGGAGAGGGAACACGCAACGCAGGGCAATTTATCCTCAGCGCTGGGCTTTGATAAGGTAATCCATTCAGGGGACGAATAGCAAAACAACTTGTGCCCCAGCCACCGGGTTCACAAAAAAAAAAAAAAACATAAAATAAACACACATTCCTTTGTTTGAGGAGCAAAGGGAAGGCAACACAAGAGCATTCGCTTGTCATGCAAATGGAACGACTCGGGAGGACTAAAGGATTTCATCTTGTGGGAACAGGAGATTACTTTGTATCACTTTGCAATTCGTTGCTGTTTTTGGGTAGAAACCTCACATCTCCATATTTCAACTGTTTGTGTTTTTGTTTTTTGGCAAAGATGAATGTCCTACTTCGTCATACTACAGTTGCTTGATTGAATACTTTATCAACAGTTTGCAAACAGTATAGATGTACACTGTGCAGTTTTATAATAACGCTAAAAGAATAACACAACCACTCCACTGTGTCCCTGTGTATTCAATTATTAAGACATACAATGATGCAATAAAAGACAGGTGCTCTTTTATGGTGGTTCTGAAGTCTTTGATGGCTATTGGTAGGGCATTATTTTGTCACATGGGAATATAGAAAAATAGCCGATCTACAAGCACATTGTGATGTGTTGGAGATGTTTTAAATGATGGATTAGCTATGATGACTAAAACTAAGACTAATACTATATTGACAATTTCATCAACATATAAAAACTAGACTAAAACCTCGGAGGAAAGCCTGGTCTCTGTTCCAAACGTGCTGTTATGATCCGGTCGGGAGTGGATGATATCATTACGTCATGTATTGTTTTGTAGTCATCAGGATGATATCGTTACGTCATGTATTGTTTTGTAGTCATCAGGATGATATCGTTACGTCATGTATTGTTTGGTAGTCATCAGGATGATATCGTTACGTCATGTATTGTTTGGTAGTCATCAGGATGATATCGTTACGTCATGTATTGTTTTGTAGTCATCAGGATGATATCATTACGTCATGTATTGTTTTGTAGTCATCAGGATGATATCGTTACGTCATGTATTGTTTTGTAGTCATCAGGATGATATCGTTACGTCATGTATTGTTTTGTAGTCATCAGGATGATATCGTTACGTCATGTATTGTTTTGTAGTCATCAGGATGATATCGTTACGTCATGTATTGTTTTGTAGTCATCAGGATGATATCGCTACGTCATGTATTGTTTTGTAGTCATCAGGATGATATCGCTACGTCATGTATTGTTTTGTAGTCATCAGGATGATATCGCTACGTCATGTATTGTTTTGTAGTCATCAGGATGATATCGCTACGTCATGTTGTAGTATTGTTTTGTATAGTCATCAGGATGATATTGTTACATCATGTTGTAGTATTGTTTTGTAGTCATCAGGATGATATCGCTACGTCATGTATTGTTTTGTAGTCATCAGGATGATATCGCTACGTCATGTATTGTTTTGTAGTCATCAGGCAGGAACAATCGAACGGAGCTTCTTTTTCCCTCAATCCGGAAGAATAACAATTAAAGCTCTCGTAGCCTGTAGCTTTTATTAAGAAAAATATTTTTGAGGGAAAAAGTTCCGGAAGATTGCTGACTACAAAGCAATGCTACAACATGTAGCGATATCATCCACTCCTGAACGGTTCATGAACCCGAAATGGAATGGTGCCCAGGCTAAACATGTCAGGAAGGGACTATAAAATGACTATAGTCATTTTACACTTGGTTGCATGCTGAAAATAGCCGATCTACAAGCTCACTGCAGCGCGTCGGGAGCTTGCAAATCGGAAATTTAAGCAAGAGTAAAATCAGTCATTACGACGGCATCAAGGCCCGCCAAAGTACATTTAGTCGACTAAAATCTTATGATATTTAGTCGACCAAAACTAGACTAACACTAAAACATTCCAGGTGAATAAAACTAAAAAGTGTGCTGTCAAAATCAACACTGCTTGTGACTCACTATAACTACATTGGATTCATCGGAGTGCACAGGCCGATCGTTCTCCCATTCCCTGGAAAAGTAGCGGTTTTGGAGGACATACAAGGTTTCCCACCCGACCGCGACGTTTTGTTGTGACAATCCACGACGTGTACTTGTATATGGCAGACGACTCTCTCATCGCCGTCCCTGAGCAGCGTGCCCAAAGCGTGTCCCTGTTGCTGTCAGAGCCCGCCTTCATGAATACATAATCGCTACACTCGAGGTGTCATGCGAGGTCCGTGCGGTAAAGGTAAATCCGGAACGAGTCCCCATGGGCTGCTAGAGAGGTTTAAACAGCCATGTTCTGTTTCATGATGATCCACGTGACTGGAGTTTTCTATACTTAAGTAGGAGTATCAATACTGTACCGTTTTACTGTACTGTAAGTAAAAGTCCGGGATTTCAAAATGTACTCGAGTAAAAGTACAAAAGTCTTGGCGTCGAAATGTGCTCAAGGTACAAAAAGGTATACTCATTATATATAATTTCAAATGTCACAAATGTTTCATAGCTCACAATGCGTCGCAATGATTATGTTACACATTGTGAGCATTTTCAAATGGCCAACATGCATAGGTGTTATACAAAAGTGGTTAATGTATAACTGTACCTTTGGCAATAATAATGGAAATCTACAAAATAACTATAGTAACTAAATGTTTCAAATGATTGTAGTGGAGTAAAAGTACAATATTTTCCTCTGAAATGTAGTGGGGTATAGTAAAAGTAGGCCTACTGAATTTTCTTTCAAGTGTAGTACACAAATACCACAACATTGTGCAGTACTTAAGTAAATGTACTTAGTTACTTTCCACCACTGGCGGCAGCAAGCTGGGCCACTAAGCAGGCGCAAATTGGACTCAAACACATGTGTGGGGCCGTCCGTCACGTACACCCACGCAGCGCCTTACATTTACATTTATCTGGTTTCCAGTTCCCCCAGAGAGAGGGTGTACACAGCACAAAGCTCCTGAGCTTTATTTACCCTGCTCTTTACACGCAAACAAGCTATGAGACCAGAAGGATAAGGGGCCGACGAATGATGAATTGATTTCAGGCGATGCCATTATTCAGGTGTGTGTGTGTGTGGGTGTGGGTGTGTGTGTGGGTGTGTGTGTGTGCGCGTGCGTGCATGCGTGCGTGCCTGCCTGCCTGCCTGCCTACATGACCCCTCCTTCCTTGTGGTGTTTACTGCAGATGAAGGCTGATTCTCTGAGTGGAGGGTCTGAGTGGTAGGCCTATACTGTATGTGTTAATAAGTAAGGGATAATGTATGGCTGAGTGGTCACTGATTATAGATAAATCCCCTTTCAGGCTGATTAACCACCTCCGACAAGACATACTTTAATACATAAATTCATAGATTGACCCAAAACGACTCGTATTTCCTTTCTTGGTAATGAAAGTATTCCCGTAAGCTGGCCGGCGTCTGCCCAGCTGCAGCACAGTCGGAAAACAAGGAAGTGAGTGGATCAAATGGAATCCATTTTCGGGTCTATTTCTCGCTCAAACTTTTTTTTTTTTTTTTTAGAGCAATGTTTAGCTGTAAATGACATTGTGTGTGTGTGTGTGTGTTTACATGGCTGTCATGTTGTCATGCTGTAAATGACATTGTGCGTGTGTGTGTTTACATGGCTGTCATGTTGGAAACAGCAGTAAATCAGCGGAACATGGCAGGTGCTCCGAGGGTTTGATCATAGGCATCTGTACTGTTATAGAGCGGAGCGGTCATTATCCAGAAATAACAGACCGATGAATTTGGTGATTGACCAATCGGAATCAAGCATTCAACCAAGCTGTGAAATAAGCCAGCTATAATGAGTCCCTGCCCACCACCACGGTAAGGTTGTGGGTTCCAATCCGACGCGGTGCATCCGGCTTTGCCGGGTGTCTGTGTGAAAAATAATTAGGCTTCACTCACACCTGCGCAACAGATTGTTGTATAGCTGATGCGTGAGACTTGTTGACTGTTGCAAGCTCGCAATGCATTTACAATGGGAGTCACGTGGTTTGACACAGCATTTTTTGTTGCATGAGGGGGAGGGGAGGGGGGGCAGTCGACACACAGCCGAAAGCCGTACAGCAAAAATGTTGTGTCAAACCATGTGACTTCCATTTGTTTACATCTACCATGCGACATTGTTGTATGCTAGATGTGTAGGTGTGAGTGAGGCCTTAGCCTGTGTTCGGGGGAGGGAGAAGGGTACAGTATATGTACACCTACGGGCTATAAGGGGCAAAGGGAGTGTTGGGCGGGAGGAGTATAGGACGAAGGCTCTGCAGTGCAGCGCGTCCTCCCCGTGGGGGCTCCTCACTGACAGCTGAGTCAGTATGTAGGATACTGTATATCAGGGGTTTTCAACTGGTTTTCCAGGGACCACCATTCTGACTAGCAGCAGCCTGGGGAACCTCGGGTGGGTTCATCGTAGATCTACGATGGACCCACCCGACACAATAGTGGTGGGGCATTCATGCACCATGGGTTAAGATTGTTTTTGTTTTCTTCTTACTTGTTACTCACTAATCACACTATCACAGGCTACATTCATGAGCTGGACAAAAAAAACTATGTTTCAAAATATTTTATTATCAAAAGTTTTACTAAAGTGTTTTTTACTTGTACTAAGCAGGACTCAAAATATGTCTCAAAATAATAATCCGTTTCAGTTAACCACCCAAACACTGAAGACATACAGAGGGAACTGTTCATTGTGTACCGTCACTTTAAAAGCGTAATGTATACATCATCGTACGACGGTGTCACGCACCAAAAATAGCCAATCTACAAGCTCACACCGGGGCTCCACCGGGCGCGTTGCGCCTCCGTCGTGTGTGTCAAAAAACGATCCGGCCAACCGGGGCAATTTTAATGCAGTCACGCAACGCAACACAATGTGGGCAGTGGAGCCACCCTTCATTGATTAAAACGGGAACATTCCCTGACGGAGACGCGCCGCTGACGGGCCCGGTGGAGCCCGCACCTGGTTGCATCGCGTTGTGAGCTTGTAGCTCTGCCTTTTCGGCAACGATAGACTGAGTCACTGAGAAGTTGCACATTGAATAGTGAATACGTCACGTATTATGTGAGACTATTCAATCGATCCGCGGCAGATATTAGAACTCTATGGCAGGGAGATTTGACTTTCCCAAACGTATTATTATGAATTTAATGAATAATTTATGGAAACGTCCGTGCTTGCCTTGGGCAGCAAGCACGGTAAGCATGCATGCGTTGGGTGGAAGAGCAGGATGGTTGTTCCGCTGGCAGCTGATGACTCCGTCAGCTTTTTTTGTTGTTTATTTGACACCTTGAGCACTTGACTTTTTGAAATGTTAGATTCGACTTAAGTTATTATTATTATTTACAAACAAGTAAAAATTGTGCAAATAAGTTTTATATTATATATTAGAAAGGTAAAAAAAAGTAAAGAAAAAAAGGGCAAAAATATAACTTTTCTGAATGCCTGGCTGCGGACCACCAGCAGTACCTCCGCGGACCACCAGGGGGCCGCGGACCACCGGTTGAAAACCCCTGCTGTATATAACAGCAGTGACGACACAGAAATGTGTGTGCGGGATGCATTCATTGGCATAACGGCTACATTGGGGAGAAAAAGGGGGTTGAAAATAATTGGCGACTCTAAATGAAACAGAATGAATGGGCCAGCTAAAGTGAAAATAACTCGGCAGAGAACGTATAAGCGAAGGAAGAGAGAGAGAGAGAGAGAGAGAGAGAGAGAGAGAGAGAGAGAGAGAGAGAGCGCGCCATGGGAGTACAGCGTGAAAGCAGGAAGCGTGCTGACGTAGAGAAGGTCACACCTTGGCGCTGGAAATGAGATGCACAGACGTGTGTGTGTGTGTGTGTGTGTGTGTGTGTGTGTGTGTGTGCGGGGAGCCTGCTGCATATGTGGATGTGGGAGGGTGACAGGCCGCGTAATTGGAGATATGAATAATGGAAACAAAAGCCTCAGCAGGGGGTGAGTTAGCTACTGTATGCAAAAAAAACCTATTGTCCCAATGGAAAGTGCGTGTGTGTGTGTGTGTGTGTGTGTGTGTGTGTGTGTGTGTGTGTGTGTGTGTGTGTGTGTGTGTGTGTGTGTGTGTGTGTGTGCGCGCGCGCGCGCGCGCGCGCGTGCGCGTGTGTGTGTGTGTGTGTGTGTGTGTGTGTGTCTGTGTGTGTGCTGCACACACAATCTGGGGTGTGTACATAATTATTTGACTATGTGTACCAAATGTGGGGACCAAATGAATGAATGAATAAAAAAATACAATCAAATAAAAATGCAGCTCCTACAATTTACAATTTAGGCAGTTAGCAGACGCTCTTAATCCAGAGCAAGTACAACACATGGTACATCAAATACATAAAGATTAAGAATCATACGTAAGCTAAGAACCTAACATGCCCCCCATGTAAAGTGTCTTTTGACAGGCTACTCAGAAAAGTATATGTTAATATATTAGTTAGTATGCTAAGTTGATATATTATTAATATTATATGCTCTGCTTTGGCTTAGGGTTAAAAATGGAAACGACTGCAAAAAAATAACATTTTAATTCATTCAAAATGGCTGTCCAAAAGTGGCGACGTCCTTACAATTATTGAAACACTGCGCACACACACACACTGCACAGTATATGTGCAGTGTGTGTGTGTGGGTACAGTGTGTGTACAGTGTGCACTGTACACGGTGTGTACACGGTGTGTGTGTGTGTGTGTGTGTGTGTGTGTGTGTGTGTGTGTGTGTGTGTGTGTGTGTGAAGGTTGGTGAAGGTCTCGTCCTCCATGTGCTAAGGAGGCTGTGAGGTATATGCGTTCAGCCAAAGCCATTGTAAAGTCCCGACGGCCTCCATTATTCTCCTCACGTGCACAACGTCACACACACACACATTGTTATAGCGGTGATTAACTACTGGCGCCGCACTGTCTTCAAACAAGTCAACAAATCAACCTGGTGGGCAGCCAGCAACCCCCCCCCCCCCCCCCTAAGCCTACAGCAACGACCACTCACATCCCTCCAGGCTGGAGGACGTGTGCTCGCTTAACCTATAAAATACTGGAGAGGCATTATACTGTAAGCAAATTTCGCGTTGAAAGTGCCACATTTGGCACAGGTGCACTGTAGGGCCCGCTCTAATGATTTAGAGAGGGCGCCCGAACCGGCGACCTTCGGGGTCGCCACAGTGGGGAAAATCCATTAACGACCTATATAAGGGAACTATAGGGAAACACCCATATGGAAATGATCTGATACTGATGTTAACCCATTCTGACCTGAGATCAGATTCATACGAGGTTTCCACTGGGACACACACTGGTCTGATGAACCCATTCTGACCTGAGATCAGATTCTAAAAATGTCAGTCGTTCTTTTTTTTTTTTTAAATAGCAGACCTACAAGCTCGTATCGCGCCACTCGGTGGCGCGATATGAGCTTGTAGATCTGCTATTTTTAAATAGCTAAAGCATAGCATGATGCCGACACCAAAATGGGTGCCCGTTCAGAATGGGTTAAAACAATTTAGCCGATAGCCGATGCTGATACCGATATAATGTTTATTGTTTTTATTTCCCCCTTTTGTGCCACAGAGAAACAAATGCATCTTCGACGCAAGAAATAAATGTTCATCTACAGCTTGGTATACAGATAACCAACATAAAAGCAGCAGATCTACAAGTTTGAAACGCGGCACGTTTTGAGCTTGTACTGTAGATCCGATTTGAATTCCAGATTTGAATCCTGAACAGTCAAACATTTTTTTTAGACATATGAGGTTTCCACCCGACGGAGACTAAATCGAGGCCGCAGTTTAGCCGCAGTGCAGCCGACAGCAAGAAGAAGAGGTTGGATATTATTTACCACAGTGACGACCACTATACGCCAGAGATACGAGCAGTTAGCCCTCATGTTGGGCGTTTCACCATTCATCATTCCCTGGAGGTGGAAGCTGATGGGGAAGCACTAGCGTTCACGTTCACTTCATCAATCTACTGTGCAGTGTGATGATGGCAGTCTGCACCCAAACTCTGAACGTGTACAATGGATGGCGTCGAGCCGAGCGTCAACGTGACCAAATTCCTAAAATCTTCTAAATCCTCCAGTTTTCTGAAATCAATATTTTCTACGATTTTTCAAAAATAGCAGACCTACAAGCTCGTAGCGCGCCACTCGGTGGCGCGCTACGAGCTTGTAGATCTGCTATTTTTCAATAGCTAAAGTATAACAGGATGCTTGAAACACCAAAAGGGGTTCCCACCCAAAATGGGTTAACCCATTCTGAACGGGAACCCATTTTGGTGTTAGCATCGTGTCGTGCTTTAGCTATTTAAAAATAGCAGATCTACAAGCTCATATCGTACGAGCTTGTAGGTCTGCTATTTTTGAAAAATCGAAGACACTTTTAGAATCTGATCTCAAGTCAGAATGGGTTAATAATGAAACTGTCAGGATAATGAGGTTTCCACCCGCCATGAGACAAAACACACACATTGTGCGCTGCACGGAACATCCCCTCTGAAAGCACCCTATACTGCACACTGAGCCAAGCCCAGTATTTGGCAGTACAAATTCATTTTATTTTTTATTTTTCATTCTTGTTATCAGGCAGCGCCGCTTTTCCCCTGCGGGAACGCAAAGGATTTGATGGCGGATTCTTTTTCATACTCCTGTATTCTTCTCCTTCGTGTAGAGATAATACTCCCGGCAAGCATGGTTGAACCACGCATGCATGTGTATACCGTACGCATTGACGCATGCATGCATGCACATGCACGCCAGTGACTCCCACCCGACTGCACCTCCGATATATACACACTATTCAAAACTCAATTGCCTCTATTCATCTGTCAACTTATGCGCTTTTACATTTCCATAATGTGTATATATATATATACGTGTGTGCGTGCGTTCCGAAGGTCGCATGGATGCGGAGCGGTTTCCGCTCGGTGAGTCCTTGTCATCGTCATCATCAACGTGCTGTCACAAATTGCGCTCTCGTCCTAACGCACGCGCGTTCGACCCGTTCCATCTTCATTCCGCCTCCCTTGCGGCGGTGGAGAGTCTTAAGCATCTCACAAAGACACCTATTCTCTCAGGCTTATATATGGCAAATAGTTTTTTTTTATTTTTTTTTGGCTGTTTGTTTGTTGGTTGTTCATTGTTTTTTTGATGTAAAGCACCTTTGGGTGCTTACATGGGTACCCTTTTAGCCTTTGGGTATAGCCTCAGGTCTCAATGAGTAAAACTAAAAAATATATATATCTACTGTCTACTTCTTCTACCCTGCAGCTGTCGCCTTCTTCCTTTCATCCACGTTTTCCAGACCACCACCACACTTTTTAAGTCCTCCCCGGACCCCGGGAGATTTAAGGAGGAGCGGTTAAGCTGAATAACCCCATGCAGCACATGGTATTAAAGCCCAGGCGTGTGTGATGGCTCCTCCGTTATGTAAGTCACTATACCGGTCACCGCCGACCCCCCCCCCCCACCCCCCCGGGGGGATGTTGTCACCCACCGCCGTCGGCCTATAGCCCGACCCCGTCAAGTACAGTGTCACCATAACACTCTCTACAGTACAGTATCCACTCAGGGGGGTCCTGAATGTCACGCCGCTGCCAATGTCACTATATATCTGGCAGGTGTACTGTATGAATATAATGATGAGCAGCTCCACCGGTGGGTGGCTGGAGAAAGTATACTGTATTCAGTGGTGGGGAAAAGTTATCAAATGGATTACTTATGCGGTATAAGTAAAAGTATCAATAGAGGGTATATGCGTGTGACATCATCACCAAACCCGGAAGTTATGCAGGAATGCCGACTGACTGACAAAACACTTCTCGACAGCCCATATGCATCCAAACAGAAAAGTCCTATCTGATTGCATTAAACAACGTTAAACTCACTTTGCATGTTGCTTTGCAACTCAATTTGCCACTCGATGTGCTATTTACTTTAACCCATTCTGAACAGGAACCCATTTTGGTGTTAGCATCATGTCATGCTTTAGCTATTGAAAAATAGCAGATCTACAAGCTCATAGCGCTTGTAGGTCTGCTATTTTTGAAAAATCGAAGAACGACACATAGCTTTTTCAGAAAACTGTCAGGATGTAGAAGACGTTTATAGAATCTGATCTCAGGTCAGAATGGGTTAAGCATGCGCATGCCGTACCCTCTATACTGCAATGTATAGAAATACTCTGTTACAAGTAAAAAGTCCGGGATTCAAAAATTGACTTGAGTACAAAAGTATTGGTATTTTGTCCTTGTGTAATACAGGTCTTTTTACTTGTGCGTCGTGGCATTCCTTTTCGGGTTCATGATCCGGTCGGGCGTGGATGATATCGTTACATCATGTTGTAGTCATTGTTTTGTAGTCATCAGGATGATATCGTTACATCATGTTGTAGTCATTGTTTTGTAGTCATCAGGATGATATCGTTACATCATGTTGTAGTCATTGTTTTGTAGTCATCAGGATGATATCGTTACGTCATGTTGTAGTCATTGTTTTGTAGTCATCAGGATGATATCGTTACATCATGTTGTAGTCATTGTTTTGTAGTCATCAGGATGATATCGTTACATCATGTTGTAGTCATTGTTTTGTAGTCATCAGGATGATATCGTTACATCATGTTGTAGTCATTGTTTTGTAGTCATCAGGATGATATCGTTACATCATGTTGTAGTCATTGTTTTGTAGTCATCAGGATGATATCGTTACGTCATGTTGTAGTCATTGTTTTGTAGTCATCAGGATGATATCGTTACATCATGTTGTAGTCATTGTTTTGTAGTCATCAGGATGATATCGTTACGTCATGTTGTAGTCATTGTTTTGTAGTCATCAGGATGATATCGTTACATCATGTTGTAGTCATTGTTTTGTAGTCATCAGGATGATATCGTTACGTCATGTTGTAGTCATTGTTTTGTAGTCATCAGGATGATATCGTTACGTCATGTTGTAGTCATTGTTTTGTAGTCATCAGGATGATATTGTTACGTCATGTTGTAGTCATTGTTTTGTAGTCATCAGGATGATATCGTTACGTCATGTTGTAGTCATTGTTTTGTAGTCATCAGGATGATATAGTTACGTCATGTTGTAGTCATTGTTTTGTAGTCATCAGGATGATATCGTTACGTCATGTTGTAGTCATTGTTTTGTAGTCATCAGGATGATATCGTTACGTCATGTTGTAGTTATTGTTTTGTAGTCATCAGGATGATATCGTTACGTCATGTTGTAGTCATTGTTTTGTAGTCATCAGGATGATATCGTTACGTCATGTTGTAGTCATTGTTTTGTAGTCATCAGGCGTGGAACCCTCGAAACCTGAACTTCCTTTCCCTCAAACCTGAAGAATAATACCTTCCCAATGAAAGCATGACTCGCACTATACGCCACATCAAGGCTTTTAGTGGGAAGGTGTTATTCTTCCGGTTTGAGGGAAAGGATGTATTCAGGTTTCCGTCCTCTGACAATGACTACAACATGACGTAAAGATATATCAGCCGCTCGGACCCGCTCCCGACCGGATCACACAGCCATTAAGTAACACAGACCAGGCTTTTCCGCAAAGACTATGGTGACGCGAGGTCAGCGGGGTGGTGTGGGGGTGGGCTGGTGTGGTGTGGTGTGGTGTGGTGTGGGGGTGGGCTGTTGTGGTGTGGGGGTGGGCTGTTGTGGGGGACGCTGATGGAGAGGCTAAGGCTGGAATGGACGTGGGGCGACGGCGAAACGGCCAGACGTTAATTAGCGAGAGCATCTATCTATCCGGCCGGTTAATTGCTTTACAGCCCCTCGGGCTGCTTAAACAGAGGGAGCTTATTATTCAACTTTGGCGTAACTGGCTGTTACGACCTGGAAAAAAATAAAGACATTATTCCCCCCCCCCCCCCGCGTGGCAGCCATGCGTTCTCCGTTGAGAAGAAGTGGCTCTGTGGATAATCTGTAGGGCTGCATGACTGTGTGTACTCTAAAAACCCTTAATGACCGTGTAATGATGTGTGTTGTTGTTGTTGTTGTGTGGGATTGTGTCGGGCACTGATTGAGACATGCCCATGTATGGGCATTCCGTGGTGGCACTGTTCTTCATTTTGTACCAGTGTTGATTTCGTCGACTAAAACTATGAGGAAAAATGTTCGCCGAATGCCTTTTTTTTTCATTATTGAAAACTAAATGGAAACTAAGCTATGATGACTGAAACTAAGACTATTGACGCTAAACACTAAAACATTCCAGCGGTGACTAAAATGTATCTAAAACTAAATGAAAACTATTCCAGAGACTATGACAACACTGTTTTGTACGCGGTGCACACACACACACTATCTGTAGCATGATTACAAAAACAGAGAAAGCAATCAAAGAAAGAAACTCACAGAGGATACAAAGGATGAAGGTGACAAGACGTTCGCAGCAACATCATCATCGTCTCCCGTGATTGCTTTCAATGACTTTCAACTCAAAGTTAACAGGACAGAGGACACACTGCGAAGGGGCAACGCAACTAAGCAATTTGAGTCTCAAACTATTATTACAGAACATTAGATTAGAACTGCTATAAGCAATAATATGTCAACATTTGAATGACTTTGTTTTTTATTCATTTTTTGTTATTCAGACAGCCAGCAATGATTTACGCTCCCAAAAGAAATGTAGTCTCTGTGACAAAATCTAGGGGCCACATTCTGCATTCAAATATTTCCCTAGAGGCTTCGTCATTGGTCGGAAAAAAAAAACCCGGTCGGAAATAACTAACCAATCAGGAAGTAGACAGGCAATTCAACCAATGACAAAGCTTCTAGGAGCTTTGTTTGGGGAGCGTTTTACCCATTGCTGGCTGTCTGAACACCAAAAAATATATAAATAAAAAGGTCATAACATTTTTGACTATACTATTGCTTATAGCAGCTTCAAGCCCCATTTTATACAGTGGCTATTCTTTGTTGATCGGCGATTTTCAAAAAGGTATTTTTGAAAGGTACAATTTTGAAAGATTTGAGTACTTCTACTGTGATACTGCAAGTATATTGTCTCTGCCGCGTGGAAACCACATATTATACCATATTATCCCGAATATGAGACGACTCTGATTATAAGATGACCCCCATTTTCCACTAATTTGTGGAGAAAATGTTTCAAATTGAATGTCAAATAGTCTAGACCCCGATTATAATATGACAACCGTTTTACTGCTGCTTTTCAGGATAACAAAAATAATAATCACACCTGTGTGAAGTGAACGGTGGAACTATACTGTAATTGTAAACGTATGTACTGTTGCTGTAGTCAGTGTGAAGCTCAACAGCAACACTTAAGATACAGACAGACAGACAGACACTCGTGCTGAAAAAGACTGCTGTTACACTAAAAACTCAGCTTCCCATCATGCACCTGTGCACAGTGTGAAGCTAAACAGCGCCACTTTCTCACCTGTTGGTACCCTAAACAGACATAGGGACTGACAAAGCTGTACATGATGGAGATGGTGTGCCCACCGCTCAAAAATAGCAGATCTACAAGCTCAAAACAAGCGGTGAGTTTCGAGCTTGTGGACCTTTGATGTGACACTGTCGTGTTTTTACTTGTAACAGACCTGAGTACTTGTTCCAGCACTGTTGAATAGCAGTGTTTTTACTCGTAACAGACCTGAGTACTTGTTCCAGCACTGTTGAATAGCAGTGTTTTTACTCGTAACTGACCTGAGTACTTGTTCCAGCACTGTTGAATAGCAGTGTTTTTACTCGTAACTGACCTGAGTACTTGTTCCAGCACTGTTGAATAGCAGTGTTTTTACTCGTAACTGACCTGAGTACTTGTTCCAGCACTGTTGAATAGCAGTGTTTTTACTCGTAACTGACCTGAGTACTTGTTCCAGCACTGTTGAATAGCAGTGTTTTTACTCGTAACTGACCTGAGTACTTGTTCCAGCACTGTTGAATAGCAGTGTTTTTACTCGTAACTGACCTGAGTACTTGTTCCAGCACTGTTGAGTAGCAGTGGATGACAGACAGCTTGTTTGTTTACCTGGTCCAGCAGAGAGTTGTACAGTTCATGGCAGTTGTCAAAAATGTATCTGTAGGTCGAGTCCAGACACGCTTTCACACATTCCTTTACAACATGGCTGGCTCTGGGAGGGCTCTGCAGCTCTTGTACCTGGTCGCACACACGTGCGCGCACACGCACACGCACACGCACACACACACACACACACACACACACACACACACACACACACACACACACACACACACACACACACACAGGTTTGTATTAATATTATTATTATTATTTACAGTAGGATGACAATTCTATGAACCTCTAAATGCCTCCTCCTAATCCTAACCCCAAACTCAATTATTCCCTTAATTGTACACCCCGAACTCGAAACAAGTCTTCTTTCAATCATGAAGGAAACAAACTAATTCTTCTGAGTACCGGGGCAACGGTGCAGGGCTATACATTGCATGCATAAGGGCCCTCACAACAAGTACAGTTACACATAGTACACACCTATACATGTAGCACATCTGTGCAGCACCAACGTTCGAGACACTCGATCGAGCACATTTGCATCAAACGCACTCTAAAGAGCACCATCCTTAGCCACACCCTTAAACTAACATGTGTGAATGTGCTGAATCCACCGTCTGAGAGCTTTCCTTGAAATATTCATATTCATAACTGATCCGCCATCTTACTACTGTATATACCTCGTGGGAAAAACGCAGCCTTCTCTCCCTGCATCTATTATGTACACATTTAGCCTCGCTCAAGTAATTTCTTCACATTTCACGGCATATTGTCATTATCAACGTCGGTGTGGTATATTATATATGGTATATGAGCAGCCAGAACCCTATAGCAGCGAGCGAGCGAGTGGTATGTGTGGTGTATTGTGTGTGTGTGGGGTGTATGTGGTGTATTGTGTGTGTGTGTGTGTGTGGGGGGGGGGGGGGGGGGGGTGTATACGGGTGCAAACTAAGTGAAGGCGCTGGTAACGCAAAGTGACGGCCTTCATTCCTCGGCTCACAAGCTGCCATCTTAGCTACGCCTCAACGCTCTTAGGTTCCTACGCGCGCGCGAGAGAGAGAGAGAGAGAGAGAGAAAGAGCGATAACGGCGCCCAGCGCCCGGCCTATACCCACTGCGAGGGAGGAGGAGGGGGAGGGGGAGGAGGAGGAGGAGGAGGGGGAGGAGGAGGAGGAGGAGGGGGAGGAGGGGGAGGTGGAGGGAATTGAGAAAGCGATAAAGGAGCACAGAGTGCAGTGAAAGGACATTTAAAATGCAGACTTTAATGCACATACACATGCATACATGCATGTTGTGGCTGTCAGGCTAGAAACCTCTTATGTCGCATATTCTGACTTTTGATCACACTACGGCGTCACTGAGGAAAGCGGGTCAAAATGTCGATGTTTGTTTTTTTTATTCCAAATGCAACCGTTTTGGACATGCAGATTTCCCACCCGACACAGACGATGTGCATGTGTGTGTATGCACGTATATGTGCCGTGCAAACGTATACCGGACGACATTATAGTATCGATTCATCATGTTATATATATATGTTATATTTTTCATTATATCAACGAATCAATTGACCACTCATGTCCTATTTTATACGTTGTCATATAATATGAAAACAAAACAATGCCGATCTACAAGCTCACGTCATATTTCCAAAACTTTTACTTTTCAGGATTCAAACCTAAAACGGCAAAAGGTTTTCATGTTTCTGTTTGACGGTGCAGTATGATCAAGTAGGATGTACATTTACAAAAAATTAAATAAAGAAAAACTAATAATGAGATAAGGGGTTTCTGTTGGACAGCAACGATATACACTATCACCCAATCAAGAGAATGTGCAACAACAAACTATAATAATTTCCATTCAGTATATGGATGGGGATCATAAAAGGGATCAATGTCCATATTTTAACCCATTCTGACCTCAGATCAGATTCATACGAGGTTTTCCACTGGACACACACTGGTCTGATGAACCCATTCTGACCTGAGATCAGATTCTAAAAAATGTCAGTCGTTCTTCGATTTTTCAAAAATAGCAGACCTACAAGCTTGTATCGCGCCACTCAGTGGCGCGATATGAGCTTGTAGATCTGCTATTTTTCAATAGATAAAGCATAACATGATGGTGACACCAAAATGGGTGCCCGTTCAGAATGGGTTAAGTGGGGTGTTGAAAGTGACAGAGTTTATGGTGTCCGCCGTGACGGTGCGGATTGATTTCTTCCAAATGAAAGGTTCCAAACAAAAATCCATCTGGGTTTCATATGCTTGATATTGATCAAGAGAGAATTTCATGGCCATGACCATACAGTATTGACTACAGTCAAAACAGTCATAAATTATATGTCAGTCACCAGTGGAAGAGAATAACGTTTTCTTTCTTTTTTTTTGGTCGGGCGGGCGGGCAGACGGACGGACGGACGGACGGACGGACGGACGGACGGACGGACGGACGGACGGACGGACGGACGGACGGACGGACGGACGGACGGACGGACGGACGGACGGACGGACGGACGGACAGACAGACAGACAGACAGACAGACAGACAGACAGACAGACAGACAGACAGACAGACAGACAGACAGACAGACAGACAGACAGACAGACAGACAGACAGACAGACAGGTCTGGATAATGAGCGGAGCTGACAGCTGCTTTCTGGAATGCATAGATTTATGCCCATATTGTGTATGTAGAGGAATGTATGCAAATTGTACAGTATGTATGCAAAGGAGTCTGATTCATTTTTTTGTCCATGAATTTGGATTTAATTCTGCCGTATTTGCAGTTGATCCAAAATAGTCACAAGCTCTTGAAACCCACAGAGACATATCGACTTTCACTTTTTATATAAAAAAAAAAAAAAGACTTTGCAGATCGGATATTTTTGCTGCCGTTGATTAGCCATCAGCCTTTTATAGAGCAGAGCGGTCATTATCAGGAAATAACACCCCGCTGAATTCAGTGATTGACCAATCAGAATCAAGCATTCAACCAAGCCATAAGGAGTGTCATAAGGAGATATAAGGATTATGCCCGACAGCGACGACATGTGATGCAGAAATAGCAAGGACACAGTGGCACTGAGGACCAGGAAGGATACATGCATGCTAGACTAGTCCACTCTGACCTGAGATCAGATTAAAAAAATGTCTTCTACATCCTGACACTTTTCTGAAAAAGCTATGTTTCTATGTCAGTCGTTCTTCGATTTTTCTAAAATAGCAGACCTACAAGCTCATAGAGCGCCGCTCGGTGGCGCTCTATGAGCTTGTAGGTCTGCTATTTTTTAATAGCTATAGCATAACATAATGCTAACACCAAAAGGGGTTCCCGTCAAAAATGGGCTAGTCCACTCCACGTTTTATTACTCTGTAATCTGTTGCCAAGAAACGGGTGCTAATAATACGCATGCCCGCACATTTGTATTATACAGTCAGGTGTGAGGACATAAGAAATAGCTCAATATAGCTGGAATTTGGCAGAAAAAAACTACTGTAGCAGATCCAAGATCCAAGCATGTGAGGATGCTATTTCCCGGTAGACAGCACTGGCACGCAAATAAGTAATAAATAAGAATGAAATAATGAATAATGAATAAACAGAATGTAGAAGAATAAATCGGACATTTTCGTGGCACAGTCGATCACTTAATAATGTAGTGTTAGAAACGCTAATACTAGGGGTGTAACCATTATAGTAACATCGAAAAATCTATTTTAATTTCAAGAATTTCAGTATGTCGAAATGAAAACTCATAATGTCGCGTCGTTTGACTTTGTATCGTATCGTTTTGAAATGTAAGCAATCGGTATGAAATTGTTTTGCAATGCAAGATAATCAATTGTATATCAATACTAAGAACTTGTTGCGTTGTATTTAGCAATTTTAAGAAGAAAAAAGTAAAAGAGGGTTTACTTTAAATACTTGTCCATTCCACTTTTCCAACACATGGTCTATTGATACTGTAAATAAGTCTCTGTGTTCATGCTAAGGTGCAGGTTTGTCCATAAGTGTTTCCCTTAAAACTGCTCTATATCCACATGTTTCACACAGATTTCATGTCTTTTCTGAATAGTTACTGTATCGATTTTAAACCACTGAATCGTATGGTATCGCCATGAACCGATATTGCCCATGTATCGTATCGTCAACCTTGTATCGTGATACGTATCGCTGTTAAAATCTATCGTTATCTACTAATATACTAACGACACACATGTGATCAAGACGGGTTTGTTTGCTTTCTCATAATCCACCCTCATTGGCTACGATTGGCTTCTATACTTTTCAGGAGTAGCCCCGATTTGTACCCGTTTTGTACAAATCGCCACAACTACTCAACGCAGCGTCCGATTGTGGTGAAACTGTGCATATTCCCACTAGGCTTTGGAAGAAATGACCGTTTTCAAATCAGCCTCATGGTGGCGCAACAACAGGCCACACGCACACACACACACACACACACACACACACACACACACACACACACACACACACACACACACACACACACACACACACACAACAGTACCTTCATCCGGAAGAAGGTGATGCTAGTCAGTAGGTCCACGGTGGACTTCAGGTCTTGGAGACGATCAGTATTTCCTGCTGGGAAATTATCCTGAAAAGGAAAGACAGATCACACACTTATGTTATAATAACTACTGTACACGGCACTATGAATTAATGCACGCAACACACACACACACACAATCACACACACACACACACACACACACACACACACACACACACACACACACACACACACAGTAGCCCACGTTATAGTGAATACTTATGTACACAGAGCATGTTTTGTTCGCATCTTTCTGTAAAAGTGCATTTTAAAAAGTAATTTTAAAGAAGACAAAGATTTGTTCAAGCAGCAAAGACAGCTTTGTCTTCTGCCCTCCAGAGCTGTGGCTGTGCGTGAGCTCATGAGGGCGTTAATATCATCTCTGTCAGGTTGGAAACCTCATATGTCCAAAAAACTCTTACTTTTCAGGATTTAAAATTCAAAAGCATCAAAGGCAGCTCAAAACGCGTCGCTTCGCACAACGTTTCGAGCTTGCAGATCTGCTACTTTTTTTGCGCGACACTAGTAGTATGATAGAGTAGGACAGAAATCTATACAAAGAAAAAAACAAACACAAAAAGTGAACCCATTCTGTACGTACGGGAACCCCTTTTGGTGTTTTAAGCATTATGTTATACTTTAGCTATTGAAATGTATTTTTGAAAAATCGTGAAAATGTAGTGCAAATCTTTGAGAGCGAACGTTTTTAAAGTCTTTGCTTCTGGAGGATCCTGACACAACATATTTTCACATGGGGGGCCGTCGGTGGCCAATTACATCTGCGGGTCCTTGACATAGACACATAGGCTTTTCAGAAAACCTATCTGGATTCATGTCTCATCTAATCTAGCTTCTGAGCTAGTTGTACCCACAGTTGAGCCTGTACACTTTGAATGTATTTTCGTGAAAGTCATCTTACATGAGAGCAAATATATCACAATTGGAAACATTTATAGACCCCCTTCAGCCCCTGCTGAATCCTTTAATTGCATTGTATCTACTATTAACTCTCTCAAGGTTAAAAACGAGGTGGCACTTCTGGGACTGGGCAGATAGATCTTCCAATACTGCTAAAAATACTATTAGGAATCTGAATTTAACACAGCTAATTAGTGAGCCCACTCGGGTCACGCCCACAAGTCAATCCTTGCTTGACTGGATTCTGGTCTCACATCCGAACAGATACATTAAATCTGGGATCATGTCTGATTGCTTCAGTGACCATTGCACCATATTTTGCATT
>NC_139699.1:55004082-55024082 GCF_964188405.1 Protomyctophum parallelum
ACATTCTTTTTCCATAACATTGCACATACAATTTAGAGAGACCATCAGCTCGGACTAGTAGCTCTGCATTCGGCAGTATTTTTGCCTCGTGTTTTGTCTAATACTTTTTTCCTACTGTATGCCGTCGTGGTCATGACCATGACGAATAGCGAGAGGAGAACATTTGCACTAGCTTTGTCTTTTTTTTCATTTTTTTTTATAGGCGGAACTTTAGGAGATATCGGGGTCGATTTAGGACTTCTATTTTACTTACTTCTATATTACTAATCTAATTACAGTATTATGATCTGGGGGCGTGTAGTATGTCATATTGCAATTTTGGGCATGTTAAGAAGCGCTTTTGACACCCCCCGGAGTGCGCAAAACGGCCTTGAATTAGTCATGGGTGTGTTTAAGGCGTGTTTGAGACGTACCCAATCAACATGTCCGTACTATTCTCTTTACCAGTCAGCTGATGTCACATACGGAATGCGCACTTTGGGGATCGTGGTATGACATTTCTTCAGGCTGGCACCATAGAAGACATGACATGCCTTTGTCACATTTGGGTTAATTATTCCTATTGCACTGCATGCTGTCACCTTTATGCCTCAAAAGAACAGACCCACCTTTCAGATCGGAATGGAATTGCGAGTAGATGCGTAATTAATTAATTCGATAACGATAGAACCATGTACCATACAGCGAATGAAAGCAAGATTCCTAAGGAATATGGAGATTTTTACATTTAATAAAACGGTTGAGAAATGAGAGAACCATGAGTGTTTATAGGCTAATATCAGGGTTTTTTTATGAAAGACCAAACGGGCTGTGAACTTGAAGAGCTCAATCACCATCCCGACACGGAAGAAATATAGCCTAGTGCATGCATGTATATGCACTGTTGCACTTGCACACAGTAGCCTACACACGCTCTTTATTTGTTTCTATTGAAAAACACCAGTAAAATAACGTTTATTATATTTTATTTCATTCAAGTCAAGGAATGAGTTGAATGCGTGCTGTAATGCTGTGGCCCCGATGGTATGGTCTTCGCTGAGTTCGCTCGTAGCATTTTATTGAAGAAGACTTGAATCGGGTGTGATACAGCATATGAAAGCACATTTCCCACGGATTATGGAGATGTTTTTATTTATTTTTAAGGTTGAGAAATGAAAGAATTATGGCCGTTTCTAATCTCAACATCTTTTAAAAATAGACGCAAAACTGCCATGTCTCATAGAAACAAGTAAATGGGTCTATAAAAATAAGCGCATATAACAGGGGTCTGTAACCTATTTTAAATGAAGTGCCATGTTTTTATTTTCTAAATAGTGAGTCTGCCATATCCAGATTAATTTGAATGACACCACATTAAAATAAAAAAACATATTTTGATTGTCCACAAATATAAAGTTCTTCCTTCTTTTTAAATATGTTCTTGCACATTGTTATAATGATCATTATATATCCCCCTGCAGTCAGAGTTCATAGTTTTAATGAATGAATGTGATGCATTGTGAGCTGGTATAGATCTGCTATTTTCAAAAGTAATCTTTTTATTTAATTTTTGGATTAGCTGTCCTTAGTTGGGCAAATGCATTCATCTGGGGATCCTTGACATGGGAATGTGCTTGTTTTGCACTGGTTTAAACAACATTAGGAGAAAAGCCCAACTTTAGAAACAAGAAAAGCAATCACACAGAAAGCAACTTTACAGAAAAATAAGCCGCTTATAATAAACAGACATGGCAACACTCTACCAGCCTCCCAGAGCGCTCAAGTGTCAAATCAAACAGTGCTTTTTGCATTTATGAGGTGGTCAGACCCACGTCTAATCGTTATGCGCTGAGTGTCTTTAGGTCAAGGGGCTTAATAGCAAATTGCGCAAAGCGAGAATAATTAACATATGGACACTCCCACAATGCTAAAATATTCAGGGACGCGGTATGCCAAATGTGTGTGCGTTCAACACGGGCCGAGTGCGTTCAACACGGGCCGATATGCCTTTCATAATACGAATGTGCGCAGAGCGAGGCCAATTTATGTATCACGACCTGGTAAACCGCACCTTCAAAATCGACCTGACCGAGTGCTGGTGGGAGGAGGGCATGATAACATTAGATTTTTTACAACAGATGCATTTTTGATACATGTGAATGGAAAGGATCCTGGCCGATACCGATCAGGCGATCGTGTAACACAGTGATTTTCAAACCTTTTCATGTCAAGGACCACACGTATCTGACCGTGGAGCATCATCTCAAAAATATTTGGCGAGACCCTCCAGAAGATTTGAGTTAAAAATGTTCACTGTGTTATTTTTGAATAGCCAACGAGTGTCTCGAGACAACTTGTTGTGATTTGACACTTAAATAAAAGACATTTTAATTGAATTGAATTTATACCCTCCACACCAGTCTACCTGGCCCTATGTACATGTATATACCCTCCACACCATGTCTACCTAGCCCTATGTAGACCTGCCCAAAACCACCCAGAATCCTCTATGAGGGTCCCTGGAACACCCCCATCCCCAAGGACCCCTGAGGGTCCCGGGGCCCCACTTTCATGTAATGATGGTGACAGACAGGCCTGTCGTGTACTGTACTGTACAGTATGTGGGCTGAAGGCCACACCCAGACCCGGTGGTGGATGAGAGTGCTTTTTAAAGCTAAAATGACTTGAGGCTAAAGCAAGTGTCACTTTGAAGACCTGTTGCAGAGAGGTGCTGAGGCAGCAACCTCCCCCGACACCACCACAGCAGACATGATTTATCATGATTAGTCAGCCGATAAAGAGCAGCCCCATGACTTTTTTTTTTCCAATTCTCCAAAACTTAAAAAAGAATAAAAGAAAAAAAACTATTCTCAACTTTTGAATGTGCGACCAAAGGGGAAAAAAAGTGCACAGGCCAGCACCTTTTAAAAAGTGTCCGTCTTTTTTGCGTGATTTCTCATCGCTTTTTACAGTAAAAAATGGCATGGCAATGTCCTAACGGACGAATATAAAATAAAATAAAGGGGGTTCTCTTTTTAATACAAGGGATAGGCCTATAGCGAGAGAGTACATGCATTTTATAGCATGCCCTTGTTGAGGAGAATGAGAGTGGATGTGGATGGTGGCTTTAGGATTGGTGATTCAAAACCACACAGCCAAGACCACTCACCATCTACTGGGGGCTGCTTGTCCTTAGTCACTACGATTAAGGGCACATAACAGGTGTAAATTTAGAATGACCGCGCTGTGGCGAGCATAAAGGTAATCCAAGCAGACATTTGATATGCAGTATTCTGCGCTGGCTGATGGGGTGTGGGATCCTTTAGTTTGCTCTGTTGCTTTTAGTAAGATGTGCTTGTTACTGTTGGGCTTTTCTTTGACTCGGGAAAACAAACTTTTATTGTGCCTTTTACGTGAATGAAATAGTTGTCGTAGTCATCTCTTTTATTACCTTTTGCGCTATAGACTAGAAAAAAGAAATAGGATTTATTTTTATGGTTATAATAAGCTTCATCTCGAGGCTCCAATCTCCTCTGAACACCATGGCACACTCGTATACTAAATTGTATCACAACGATATATTTTTGTATCAGAGGGTATACGAGTTTTACAACGGCCATCACTGGAGACTCTTTATAGAAAATAGCATCGTCAATAGGCCCTTAAAAGCCATCTGACTCTTTCAGCATGTCTCTCTTTATCTCATGCACTCGTATGCACTGTAACCTATCGGGCAGAAACATTGTATCTCCATAATATTAGAAGAGTGCCCCGCAAAAGTAGATCGGCTGTTTTCGCTATTATTTTTATAAACATTTTGAAAGTGAAAGCGGATGCGTCTGTCTCTGGTGGTTATTTTCCATTTCTTGAAAATGTACGGTTTGGGATATAAATGGTTTTCACCCGACAGCAAACGGATTGCATGATCTTATCTTATCTGAATAGCAGGCATAGATTACTCGTCTTCTAAAGAATGAATCATCTCATTCCTTTTCCGAAGGGGTTTTGCCACAATAGATATAGTCTGTGTCGGCCAAGGCCATCAGTGGTACCATCGGCAGGCCTATACAGTGCATTGTTTTGTGTTTATTTAGTAGTTGTTAGCAAAAAGGAGAACAACACACCGAGGAAGGCTGTGCTCGCCGCTCGCTAGGCGTGGGTTATCCCAGTTTATGAACTAGCCACATCAATAATAAAGGCCACTTTTTTCCACCAGAAGAGTGCCTTAATTGTTTTGTTTTCCTTAGTTGGTTGTTCAGTGGCTTCTGCTTGTGGCTTTTGCTTTTGTCGTTAGCATGTAGACGGCTTTGAATTCCCTGAATGCACCACTAATTCACAATGACATGTTGAGCTACCTAGTGTGATATACACTGACACATACACTGACTAACACAACCAATGAACTAGCCTAAGCCACTGCATGCCATCGTGAACCCTTTAACCTGTGACTTTCCACAAGCGCTTATCTGCCGTTTATGCGTTTTGTTTTGCCGAGTTCTATTATTGGAATTGTCCTAATGCACATTCACCACCAATCGCCACATACTGTAGATTAAAACAAACAAATGACGATTTGCTGGTGCCATTTGACCCAGATGTATGGAAGCACTCAAAAGGTTAAGGTTTTCTAGAATACATCCACATTATTTGCACTCAATTGATGTCTGTATTCTCATATTGTGTTCAGTCTGTATGAATCGACTGCAACCCTGTCTCTTTGCAGTTCAAACATGTAATCCAGAAACATGCAGGGTGGTTAATCCACTGAGCCCGGGCTTTATGTTTCTAAAATGAGGTTTAACAAATGTGCAGTTTCTTTGTTGAAGTTCTCTAACAGCTGCTGTCTGACTGGCACAAGCAATTAAACCACCCCAAGTTCCCAACACACAGGTCACAGAGGACCGCGGGAAGAAACCTCTTATCTCCCAAGAACTTTTATTTTGTTTTTGTCAATTAAAGCCCTACTTGATCAAAACTAAAGTAGCAGATCCACAAGCTCGAAATGCTGCGAAATTTGAGCTTGTTTCTTTTGCTACTTTTGAATTAAATCCTGAATAGTAACAGTTTTGGCCATATGAGTTATACACCCGAGAGACCTCTTAGTCTCGCGTATAGCCATATTAAAGCCAGACAACTATTCAACAATCTCCAAATGCCACATAAGAGTCTGGAACTACACATCCCAAAAGTCGAGAAAGGAACAGTCATCTGTTCGGCAATTTTCTGTTCCCGAATATATATTTGAAAATATTATATTTACATTTCATTTCAGAATTACCATTTCTGATAAGCAGCAAGCTATGCGCTCCGATTATTTTGTCAAATTTGCGTTTCAAATCTGATAATTTTCAGCGATTACATGCTCCAGACTGTATGCCAGATGGATTTGAACAACAGTGTGGCTCTGAAGAGCTCGCTCCCGTCCCTGAGTCAACTGAATGGCTTAACATGTTGTGATCAATATCCAGTAGGACTATCTATCCAATCCATTACATTTTTTATAGAACATTTCACAACTCAAGTGCTGTACAGAAAGTTAAATAGCTAAATGCACTGTAAAGCTAACATAGAAACAACAGCAGGACCACACAGTAAAACAAAATAACAAACAACATCAAAGCCAAACAAAAACCAGACACTCTCAAACTGAATTAAAAGCAACGGTGTAAAGGTGGGTCTTAAGGCGAGATTTGATGCAGTTTGACATGGGAGGGGAGCTCATTCCACAATTTGGGGGCTATGGTGACAGAAAAGGCTCGGTCACATCTGGTCTTTTAAAACGTGCTTTCTTTCTTTGTGACCTCAAGATTCAACCGGCCTGAAGACCGCAATGGCCTTGAGGGAGTATATAAACCTTTTTGAGATCAGAGAGATACTGAGGTGCCTGCAGGCTGGTCGTTCAGTTATTTTTAACTAAAGACAAACAATAAAATCTCTGAAAACGTACAGGGATAGCCAGTGAAGAGAGGCCAGAACAGGTGTAATCTGGCCACGCCTGTGGGTTCCAGTTAGGAGACGCAGCGCAGCATTTTGGACCAGTTGTAGACCTGCCATGGAGGCCAGGTTTAAGGCAACATAAAGTTGCGTGTATAATAATATTAGATTAACACCGACAGCTTTAGCTATTGAAAAATAGCAGATCTACAAGCTCATAGCGCTTGTAGGTCTGCTATTTTTGAAAAATCGAAGAACGACTGACATAGATACATAGCTTTTTCAGAAAACTGTCAGGATGTAGAAGACATTTTTAGAATCTGATCTCAGGTCAAAATGGGTTAAATATAAAATAGTTCAATCAAATGTAGTATTAAAAGTTCTATATTGGGGGCACGGTGGCACAGTTGGTAGTGCTGTCGCCTCACAGCTAGAAGGTCCTGGGTTCGATTCCCGCTCGGGGCGCTGTGGGCGCTGGCGGCGTGTTCCCTCCTCCGCGTCATCAGTGCCCATACCCGAAGGCGGGGTTGGCGAAAGGGCCTTTCTGTGTGGAGTTTGCATGTTCTCCCCGTGTCCCCTAGGGTAGGTACCCTCACAAAAACATGCCGTAATCCTGGTCTCTAAAACTACCTCCCTCTGGCCAGCCGGGGCGCCTGATGGAGGGGAAAGGAACTGGTCGGAATAACGTGTCCCTTCCACGCGCTACGTCCGGCCAGGGAAATTCCCCCTTGTCAGGTGAAAAGAAGCAGCTTGGACTCCTCATGCAGCGAAGGAGGCATGAGGTCAGTCCGCTGCCCCCCCCAGGTTGGCAGAGGAAGTGTAGCGCCCAGGTTTACATTAGATAATTGGCACTGGGTGAAAAGAAAAACTGGGTTACAAAATGGTGGGATAAAAATATATATATAAAAAAAAAAGTTCTATATTATACCAGACTATGGACGAATCCATGAAGCGCTGCCCTGTACAGTAGTCGGGCTCTCATTATTGCCGCTTGACACCTCAGTTATGATTGCCGCTCTGTGGACTTTTCTTAAATTGTCTATACCGGAACGATTCTTCCCGGGAGCTTTCCGAGGTTCTCATGAACAATACTTCTCTAGTATCTATTATTCTTGTTTACCACCATCGTTAGTTGCTCTCTAAAACACTTTATGGAAAATATGTCCCGTTAACCCATTTTGACCTGGGAACGATTCTACAAATGTCTTCTAAATCATGACAGTTTTCTGAAAAACCATTATGTTTCTATGTCAGTGGTTCTCAAACTATTTCATCCAGGACTTTGGCCGCCGATATGTAGTTCCGCGGACACTCCGGACGCAAAGTTTTGAGTTAAAAATGTTCGCTCTGAAATAATATATATTTAAAATTTTGTGCCACATTTTCACGACTTTAAAGGACCTATAACATAAAATTCAACTTTTTCAATTTATTTTGTGTTTTTGGGGCTCCCATGTTTGCTTTCTATCCCCACAAATAACCAATTTTGAACAATCAGGCCTTCATGTCATATGGGTGTTTTAATGGAAATTGCTCTCAGGAACAGCTCGACTGATTTTGGCCTCATCGTGATGTCACCAATGTCACCCTACTTTGTATAATTCCTCCTCTTCTTCAGTCTTCAGTTCCAAATTTGCATTTCCACTTTGTTTACAATGTCCACCATTATTGATTTTCCAAGCTGGCATGGCATGGAAACAAGCCTGGTTTTTATCTAGCATCAGTATTATAATGACTCAAATATTAAATAATCTGCATATCAGCACCCCCACCACCTCAGGACATTGTGGTACTGCAGCTAAAACTGCTTTCAAAGTCCAGAAAGAAATGACAACACCTGGTTATATCAGAGTGGTGATTGAGGATCAAACCATTAGAAATAACTTTGAGGGACATAGACAATATGATATTAAATATTAAAAGCAGTTTTTAAATGCATGTTATTTGCGCTTTAAAAAAAATAGCAGACCTACAAGCTCGTAAGCGCGCCACTCGGTGGCACGCTATGAGCTTGCAGATCTGCTATTTTTCAATAGCTAAAGTAGAACATAATGCTTAGTTAAAACACCAAAAGGGGTTCCCGCCCAGAATGGGTTAACCCATTCTGACCTGAGATCAGATTCATACGGGGTTTCCACTGGACACACACTGGTCTGATTAACCCATTCTGACCTGAGATCAGATTAAAAAAATGTCAGTTGTTCTTTGATTTTTTCAAAAATAGCAGACATACAAGCTCGTAGCGCGCCACTCGGTGGCGCGCTACGAGCTTGTAGATCTGCAATTTTTCAATAGCTAAAGCACGACATGATGCCAACACCAAAATGGGTTCCTGCGCAAAATGGGTTAACTAGTGGCTCTTTTATCTATTGGATGTAGCGCCGCTTTGATCCCAAGAATGATAGCTATTATTCTCGACTGCATGATGCACGTGATTTTGCAATGACTCTAAAGCAGAGGCACTGATGCAGAGACAGGGGTGATAATTACCAAAAAAGATTGAGGCTGGTCACCAGCGGGCCAGCTGTGAGCTGCATGATGGTGACTGGAGGATTGTTGCTTTATCTATCTATGGTGACCACATTCCCTGAAGAAGACAAAACGCTCTATTTTTCTACTAAAATATTGGCACTTTGCCCATCAGTGTGTGCAGACACTTTCTTGTTCTTTCAAGATTTGAAAGAACACTCAAACATATATCTATGGTGCCATATCTATGGTCTCACCATATCAGAGAGAGATTCAGTTTGATTTCGTTCAGTTTCTCCCTCAAAATCCTCCTGTCCCGTCTATGCTAATAAAGTACATCAGTGATTCCGCGGGGATATCCCCCCCATGGATCTCAGGCTAGCATAATATAGTCAGTGTCCTCTTTTAAATTGCTCTTGAAAACACATCCGTGTAGCGTTTTTCCTCAGGATTGCTTTATGGGCTGACCAAAATCCCTGTTTTATTTTCTCTTGCTGATGTTTGCTGCTTTCGAGCGGCGCACACCGCTCCAATGACTGGCTTTGTGTGAAAAGTGCAAATAAAATTCATTCATTCATTCATTCATGCATGCATGCATTCATTCATTCATTCATTCATTCATTCATGGGGTGGGCAACTGGGCAAGAGAACACTTTAAAGCTTTTCAAGTGGGCCCTGATCCCTCCCAAAAAAGGTGTGTGAAGATTGATTTAGTTGTGTTACCAAAGAGCAAACAATGAACACTTGTGTCAACATGATATTTAAACCCACCCACCACCTGGTTGTATTTAATTGAATCAGCCAAGCTGGCAGATAGACCCTGACGAAGACCTTTTGGTCGAAACGCGTAGGTCCTGTTATTTATTTGCCTTGGATTCTTTCCTTTTCAAGTCTGCAATTTACACCTTGACAAGCAGTACAACGTGGAGGAAGGATACCATTTGTCTAAATGAACACTTGTGCTCAGATATGATATGCAATTGTGCAACAATGCGTGATGTTTTTAACACTTGATGATGCTGCCAGACTTCTTCAGATTAAAGGCACTAGAGTGATGGGCAGATTTCACTCTGAAAAGCCCCGCCATTTCCCCAAACCGGGAGGTATGATGTTCCATTACTACCTCGCGCTGCATATCAAGTCTGATCTCTCTTTAGACTCATTAATATTCGCAGAACATGTCCGGGAGCTCTGAACAAGGCCTCGCAACGGGAGCTGTCAAAAGTGGACTGCAGCGATGATGGATTCCGTTTTATATCATTAAAGAGGACCAAAAGAAGTGTATACACGTCCAAGGCACATCCCGGTTCTTTTAGAGAAGGTGTGTATACACATTTTATATGTTAAATATATCTTTTGGGGTTATTTTCTTTCATTTCAGACAGAAACGTGTGTAGAGAGAGCCAGGAAACCAATGAGAAGGAGTCCCATATAAGACAGGGGTAACGGGCCGCTCACACCAAGCACGCTAACTATAATTATAACTTAACTATAATTATAAATATGAGGGTAATGATGTGAGCGTCCACACGCCCTGCCTGCATGCCTCTGTGCAGTGCAGCTCACAGGCATGCTCATTTGTATTGTAACAGGCAATTCAATGTGCTTTACATAAAACATGAAGCAAATGAAACACATTATACAATGACATTTTAATTGATTTAACCTATTAAAACGGGTGTCATTTTAGATTTGAGGGTTGGCTATTCAGAAATATTAACTGGCTTATGGCCAGCCTAATTAACAGTGGATTGTGCCTTCTGCCTGCACTATTCATATGTTTAATTCGTCATTTTAATGCCAATAGAGAAATCTGTGACATCTCATTCTCACACGGCAATCCTATAGTATTAGACACGCAGTCCTGATGTTGGCGGTAACGTCACCATTATGCCGATTTTGACCAAATATAGCGAATCTGGCGATGTCACTTCCGGTTAAGGAACAATAACATCCGGTGCTAGCTTTGGACTGTGCGGCACTATCAGATGTCCGGGATGCTAAGCGATCATTGTTTATTTGAATAACTATGTCAAATTAAGCTCTAATCAAGCCCAAAATATCGCATTTTACGCAGCGATGCACATAAAGACCGCGCACGTGCGTGATTTCGGCATTTAGGTAATTTAGGTAGATTACATCGGCCGTTAGCCAAACAAGCTAAAAGTTGCTACATTTTGTTATATTAAGCTCCCGATTACAGGGGATTAAACGATTACGTCAATTACGCCAATAGCCATATTTGATTCATTACGTCAATTACGTCAAATTCAGATTGCAAAATAATCTAACAAAAAAAAATATGCTCCTAAATGTCATCAAATATGCTGCATATTAGTTATGTATTTATTTAAAGCAGTGGCTCTCAAAGGTGTGATCCAGGGACCCTCATGGTTCCTTGAGGGGGTTCCAAAATGGACCCATTATAGGTCTGTAACTAAGAGTGTAACACATGGACCCAAATGGACCCTTACAGGTCTGTAACTCTAAGAGTGTAACACATGGACCCAAATGGACCCTTACAGGTCTGTAACTGAGAGTGTAACACATGGACCCAAATGGACCCTTACAGGTCTGTAACTCTGAGAGTGTAACACATGGACCCAAATGGACCCTTACAGGTCTGTAACTCTGAGAGTGTAACACATGGACCCAAATGGACCCATTATAGGTCTGTAACTGAGAGTGTAACACATGGACCCAAATGGACCCATTATAGGTCTGTAACTGAGAGTGTAACACATGGACCCAAATGGACCCATTATAGGTCTGTAACTGAGAGTGTAACACATGGACCCAAATGGACCCATTATAGGTCTGTAACTGAGAGTGTAACACATGGACCCAAATGGACCCTTACAGGTCTGTAACTCTGAGAGTGTAACACATGGACCCAAATGGACCCATTATAGGTCTGTAACTGAGAGTGTAACACATGGACCCAAATGGACCCTTACAGGTCTGTAACTCTAAAAGTGTAACACATGGACCCAAATGGACCCTTACAGGTCTGTAACTCTGAGAGTGTAACACATGGACCCAAATGGACCCATTATAGGTCTGTAACTGAGAGTGTAACACATGGACCCAAATGGACCCTTACTGGTCTGTAACTCTGAGAGTGTACAAATGGAACCAAATGGACCATTTTATAACTTTTAACTCCGATACTGTACAAATGGAATCAAATGGGACTCCAAATGGGTCCATTTGGTTTTACTCTCAGAGTTATGGGGGTGCTTGAAATTAAAAAGTTTGAGAACCTGTATGCAATGGCTTATCTCTTATAAAAATAGAGACCAGCCTATTCTCCAAACCATCATATCTTATGCTTTGCTTGGTTGTACAAAATAATATTCGGTCAATTTAATCCCCCCCTCTGACACTCAGGTGGAAGAGCGCATCACTGCATGCCTGGCTGACATCTCACAGTGGATGTCCTCCAATCACCTCAAGCTGAACCCAGACAAGACTGAGCTTCTCTTCTTCCCAGCTAAGTCCTGCCCTATGCGGGAGCTAACTATCTCCGTAGACAACGCCCTGGTAACGTCTGTCCCAACAGCCAGGAACCTCGGTGTTGTCCTGGACAGTCAGCTCTCGTTCAAAGCTCACATCACAGCTGTCACTCGATCCTGTAGGTTCACACTCTATAACATACAACGAATTAGACCGTTCCTCACCCAGGAATCAGCCCAGCTCCTAATCCAGACAATAGTCTTGTCAAAACTCGACTATTGTAACTCCCTCCTTACTGGCCTACCAGCATGTGCACTTAAGCCTCTCCAGCTGATCAAAATGCCGCAGCTCGCTTGGTCTTCAACCAGCCAAAATTCTCACATGTCTCCACCCTGCTCCGCTCCCTCCACTGGCTCCCGGTTGCTGCCCGCACAGGATACAAAACTCTGATGCTGGCATTCAAGGCAACCAAAGGTATGGCTCCCCCATATCTTGCAAGTATGATTGAACCCTACAAACCCTCCCGCGCACTCAGATCAGCCAACGCAGGGAAGCTGGAAGTACCCTCACTAAAAACGCCGGGACAACGCTCCACACGTCCCAAACTCTTCTCCCTTCTGGCTCCAAAACTGTGGAAAGCACTTCCCATTGCAGTCAGAACTGCAGCATCACTCCCAATCTTCCGCCGTAGTCTGAAAACCCACCTTTTCAGACTCCATCACGGCCCATAGCACTTACCCTACCCCCTTAGATAGCATTTCTGTAGACTTAGATAGCATCTGATACAGACTTATAGCATGTTATGTAGACAGCACTATAATTGCATTGTATATAGTCATAGCACACCATAGTACATATGTATAGCATAGTAGTATATATAGTTATGTATAGTCTCATTATATAGATATTCCACTGTTACTTTCTTAGCTTAAGCATGTTTAGTTTTATGATAAATGCTTTTTTGTGATGTACTCCCATGCTTTTTGTTCTTGCTTAATGCAAGTCGCTCTGGATTAAGAGCGTCTGCTAAATGCCTAAATTGTAAATTGTAATTGTAATTTGCAGAAGGACTCGCCTCGCGCACAGCTGCCTTGTCTGTGTTGTTGACATGGGCTGGCAAGACATAACTTATTTGTGACAGACACATAGTTCCTTTGCAGACAATACAATCTGCATCTCATTGGTCAGTCACAAAGCTAAGAAAACAGTGGCCTACTTTTTCTGCATGTCAATGATGAGATAGTTATTTTGCAATCCAAGCTTTCCTCACGGAGAGCAGACAACACATCAGTCTATCCACCGACAGCGGAGCAGCAGCGAACCTTTCTCTGACCTGCTGTCGGGACCAGTGCTGTCAGCGTGCATGCAGTTATGAATAATACACATTCCGGGGTCCGGGCTGAAAGTCCGCCTCCCACAGTGTCTTTTCCACTACGAACCATTGAACGTGCATTGTAATACACATTGGTCTGAATGGTCTGTGAGCGTACAGACATGTGTAAAACCCCGGACATTTGAAGGAATTTATAAAACTCCCCCAGACAGCCCGGACAGTCCCTCAAAAGAGGACTTGTCCGGGCAAAAGAGGACGTATGGTATAAGCCTATAGCATATACATAATGCTAACACCAAAAGTGGTTCCCGCTCAGAATGGGTTAATAACAAAACTTCTCAAGGGTGCATGAGTGAGGGCTGATTGCATCCCAGATTATCCTTCTGAAGGACATTGATTGGCAGTCGGTATTTCTATTGTTAATAAAAAAAAGTGAAAGTGCTCCAAACGATATCGCTTATAGGACTATCGTTCGTTGTTAAAGTTGTGGTGTGGTCTGTGCCATTCACTCCCCTTATGGTGATTTATTTTCAACATATGTATGGTTATCGTTATAGTTATGGTGCTGGACGTGAGCGGCATCTTGGATAAGAAATGCAAAAACAGGTTAAATCATCACATTTACATAAATTATGGATTCCTCAGCCCGAGAAGTCACAGAAAACAAGTTCACACACACATCACTGGAGGCCAAACCATTGAAAACTTCGTTTTCATCATAGCTGGTGGTAGCCATTTTGGATTTGGGGCTCTAAAAAGATGTTCCCCGCCATTTAAAAAATTACACCCCGGCCAAATGTGTTTAATAATAACCCTAGGTGACAAAATCCATTGAGAAACTTTGCTCGGAACTGCCAAAAACAACCCAACCAGAACACTGAGGCCTGGCACTCTCCGGGAGCATATGGTCCCTGTACCAAGCTGGGGGCCACCTAGCCATGGTTCATGACTCTCGTATTCATACGAGTCATGAAGAAACTTCACCCTGTTTTTTGCGCTCGCTGCATTTACAAGATTTCCATATATATAAACATTCAGATTTCAAATATAAAGTACTCACAATTTGTCCCACGGGTGTTAGTTAGTTGCAGCTCCAGCGATTAGAATTTCTGCATCCCGCGTTGTTTAATAAAAAGCATTTTTATCCGAGGTGTTATTTTGCCATTGGCTTTCAACTACGCACCCCTATCGGTCGGGAGGAGGGTGGCCCTCGGTGTGTTCGATATATGTACGCTGACCGCCCTGCCAATACAGACTAATAGGCCAGTGCGCTCCCGGTGTGCAACTGTGGATTTCCCAAATGAACAAAGTAGCCGGGGAGCTTGGACAAAAATGATTTTTATTAAACAACGCGGGACGCAGCAATTCTAATCGCTGGCGCTGCTACTAACACCCGTGGGACACTTTGTGAGTACTTTATATTTGAAATCTGAATGTTTATATATACGGAAATCTTGTAAATGCAGCGAGCGCAAAAAACAGGGCAAAGTTTCTGCATGACTGTCATGATAATCATCATGGCAGTCATGTTCCAGGGCTAGGGGCCACCAGGTGCCACGGCCATAGCCTGGTTAATAAACCAGACCGAATCAGCCGTTGGCAAAAAAAAATTGCCTACCGGCGGATTTCGGTCTGGAGAGGCTCAATTGTACGCCCATTTTCTACACACGAGAACGTGTGCGCCCAATAGGGACACGGTATGCAATATGGGCGGGCTTTGGTACAGTGACGTTCAATGCTTGAGACCTTTGACTGACAGTAGCTCTGACCAATTGCGTCAAAGAGAAAATGTTTCCCTGGAAATGAAATCCAAGCTGAGCCTCCCCAGACTAATATCCCGCGGATCCGTACGATATTAGTCTGGTTTATTAACCAGGCTACCACGGCCATGCAGTCAGCAGTGTCAGGTCTGTTGCCAAACACCTTGGGATCTTATTTGATCCCAGTGCACACATTGACAGCCACATTAATACGCTGTTTTGATCAGCACAGTAATACATGCAGGTTCTGACTTATGTTTTGATTAAGAACTTTCAAGGGGCTTTTTCTGCCTTTTACTTTGGATAGAACAGTCGAGATGGACAGGAAACAGGGCGAGGAGATGGGGAGTAAAATGCAGCACAGGTCTAGGCCCCGCGAACCCACGCCTCACTGCATTAGAGCATAGTAGAACAGAGCCTACTGGGCGGTGATCAGGCTAATACTGGGCGAGGTCACACGTCATTGTGATGTCAGAACAGGCCAGGCCACCATCTGGATTTGGGCCCATGGTCCTGGAGCCTTTTTGTGCTGGTCCCTGACACCGGGCACTGCACCCCCTGTGGGGGTTGTGGAACACTGGTTCAAATTTGAAGTCGGTGGGGCGAACGGTTCTCGAGTTACGTGGATTACAGACACACACAGAGACAGGGCGCATTTATAGATAGATAGATATGTGTATGCGCCTGTCGCCTGAATCCCCCCCCCCCCCCTCCCCTTCTCCCCCAGAATAGGGATGCTAGGGTTCATATCATGATGCTATAGGGTTCATCCACCTACATCATCCTTCCCTTTTATTTCTCAGAGTCTCAATTCAGTGGCTCCGATTTTGTACAGACTACGTCTGCCGCTAAAGTTTCAACAAAAATATGATGATTGCCACTTTAACATCCCTACACTGGTCGCTTGTCTGTTTCCGGATTGAATTTTAACAAATCTTTGTCTTCTTTCAAATTACTTCCTAAAATGCACCTTTATAGAAAGATTTTTTATGTTATTGTTTGATTAACTTAATGTTTTTTTGTTTGTATTCCACCTTGCACATAATATAGGGTGCGTTCGTAAATTCGCATTGAGCGCACTGGTATTATTATTATTATTATTATTATTACATAATATAATATTTGGTAGTTTAATGTTTCATTGAATAGAGATGAATTAACTTCAACCGTATTGCGTTCTTTCTAAGTTCATTGTTGAGTTGGTATGTTGCACTATGGATGAACATATAAACTTCCAGAAAGATGGAGGCATACTCATTGTTTGTGCCCCCCGAGAAAGAGTTTGTAGCATCGCTTTTGGGATTTTATTTAGTCTGTCGGATGGAAACCTCTGTTGTTTTTCAAGCAGGATTCACATTTTTTAAAACAGCGCAAAGTAGCAGATCTACAAGCTTAAAACGCCTCGCTTCGGGCCTCGCTTCGAGCTTGTGCATCCGCTACTTGTGATGCTTTCGTGTGACGCTGTAGTATGTGATCATTAGTAGGGCGTTAATTTAGGAGAAAAAAAAAACACCAAAAAGTTAAAATATGGCGATAAGAGGTTTCTGCCCGACAAAAAAACAAACATTCAAAGTGGTTAGCCGTAGATTATGGGGATGTTGCTGTGTGGAAGAGCAGATTAACCCACGTTCTTCAGCAATGTCACTCTACCATTGTTCTTCCAGCTTTGTTCCCTCGGTCGGCAGGAAATCACTGCTCTCCGTGGACAGTGGTGGAAAAAGTACTCGTATTTGTCTTTATGTAGGTAAAAGTATCAATACCACAATGCATAAATTCAAGTACAAAGTACAAAAACTTAGCATCAAATTAAAAGTAAAAAGTATATATGCTGAATTTCCCACTTCACAAATAAGAGCTGTCCTACAAGAACTGTACTCCACTACATCTCAGTGGAAATATAAATACAAATTCTATATTTTTTTGTATATTTTGTAAAAGTTTGTATAGTTCTTTTACTCAGGTTTGAATACAGGCCAAGATACTTTTTTTCTATTGTGGTATTGCTATTCTTACTGAAGAAAAACCCATCAGCGTATACTTCACCCACCACTGCTCTGTAGTACATGCTGGGACATTGTTCAATGCGTTGAGACACTCCCGTCCACAGCTCAGTGCACTAGTCACAGTGCAGAGGGCCGGTCATGAGTGTCTGTCGGTTTTGGAAAAATGAAGGGCTTTCACTGTGTTGCAAGTACAGCAGGGGTTTAAGTACCTGTATCCTCAAAGGGCCAGGTCCGACCAGATGTTACCAGTGATAAACAAAGGGAATGCCACGGTGGTAGTAGTGGTGTGTGTGTGTGTGTGTGTGTGTGTGTGTGTGTGTGTGTGTGTGTGTGTGTGTGTGTGTGTGTGTGTGTGTGTGTGTGTGTGTGAAAACAAGCTAGCTTCTTCCCCCTCACAATGCGCTCAACACACCATAGCGGGCTGATCGAGTCACACAAACTTAGGAGCAGTGATGGAAGAAGTAGCCTACTCAGATTTTTAAACCCCTGTAGTCTTACAGGGGAATTCCGAGCTAGAAGGCTTTCTTACCTTTATTTGTAGTTGTTACATCCCCAACAAAGATCGGTCCAGGTGTTATTTTGTGCAAATGCACATTATTGGCTATTTCCCCTACCATAAGCCCTCAATGAATTGAATTGAATTGCATTTAATTGAATGGGGCTATGGGGTAACGTTGTGCTAATTTGCTTATTTCCATCGCTCAAAAATAGCCAATAATGCACTTTTGCACAAGATAACACCTGGACCTCTTTGGTGGGGACGTAACAACTACAGAGAAAGGTAAGAAAGCCTTCTAGCATGGAATTATCCTTTAAGCCCTAACCACACCAAAGGGTCGTCATGCAACTCCTTGGGTCCAAACGGTTGCAATGAGTAGCATGGTGGCCCTTTTGGTGTGGTTTGGGCCATTGAATTCCATGCGTTGAATCACTTGGGACGACGTGGGTCAACGTGCAACAGGACATAATCACACCGCTGGGACAATGCTAAAACCGTCTGGACCCTTTGGTGTGGTTAGGGCTTTAGAGAACTGGGTGCATTGTGAGCTTGCAGATCTGCCAATCTTTGGCTAACATTCCCCCCAGAATAATGGACGCAGGGGTTCAAGTAAAAGTAGCAATATCACAATGTAGAAATAATAGTGTTATTGGCATAAGAATACCAGTAAAAAATACCCTACTCATGTTCCATTTCATGATTTCTTCTCTTTTCAGAATTCAAAATGTGTCAAAATGTTTCAAAAAGTTGCCAATCTACAGTACAAACTCACAACACGTTGCGGTAATGACACGTTGTGAGCTCGTAGATGAGTAATGTTTGAATAGCTGATCGTATATATAATAATAATAATAATAATAATAATAATATAATATAATAGGGCACAAAGTGATACAGTATCAATCCCATTCCCATCATTTGGAAATTACATGATCTGCCCCGATTTCCAACCATGCGCTACTAGTCTCAAACGTCCTGTCTCAAAGAAACCTTCCGCGCCTTGTGACTATGCAAAATAATATCGTCTCTGTCGGGTGGAAACCACATCATTATTTTTCAGGATTCAAATTAAAAAGTATCAATAGTACCAGATCTGCAAGTTTGAAACGCGTCATGAGACCTTTCAATACTTCAGTGTGACACTGTAGTTAGTCTGATCAAGTATAGAGCATTAATTTACAAAAAAAAATATATAATAATAATAATAATAACACAAAAAGTCAAAATATGGAGATATGAGGTTTCTGCCCGAGAGCCACAACATCTTAGTTACAACTGTGTGCAACAGTGTCTCTGCCGCGGTTCCACATCCCCTGAGGGTGCTTCGTAAACAAAGTGTCAAAACTAAACCCACAGCCTGCATCCCTCAATGCCTGCCTTGAATAATGCTGAACTTTAACCATCCAACTTGAAGGAAACAGCAAATGCCAGACGGGACAGGCTGGGCTGGGGCAAGGTGTCACGATGCATCGTGATTATACCGACACAAAGTTGAGGGGGATGAGGAGGAGGAGGAGGAGGGGGAAAAATATAAAAAAATAAAAACAGAAAAAAACGCCAGCATAGCACAATGCAGACTGGCAGCTCCACTCCGAGCCGAGTCCTGACTCATTCCAAATACAACAAAAGCAAACTCAATCTGTCTCAGAATATCATTATAGGGAAATCCATACAGGCCGGCAGGCCAGCTCTGAATCCTATTACCGTGTCCGCTGTAGGGCTGACGTGGGATGGAGAGAGAGAAAACGCGGGGTGTCTGGTGATATTAGACTGGATATCGCCTGTGACTTTGGATATTGTACTGTGTTGTGATATGGCATAAACGTGTTCTATAAAAAATATAAATATCGGATCTGGAAAAATCGGTATCGGCAGATGCTCAAAATCAAATGATGGGAATCGTATCGGGATTTGTTCGCCACTTTATTTCCTGAAAAGTAACAGATTTGGACATACAAGGCTTCCACCCGACAGCCATATTATAGGCTACTGTATGGATATATGGATTGATCCATGTGTCTGGGAGTGTTTGGCAGTGTAAGTGAAGCCACACTGTGACCATGCTTTCTGCCAACGGGCCATATAGGCAAAAAGCCAAACCACCTGAAAATAATAAAAAAGGATAACTGCCGCCGCAGTCTCTAACCCTGTCCAAATCCAGCTCCCTGCCACCCCTCTCCTCTCTCTCTCTCTCTCGCTCTCTCTCTCTTCCCAATTCCCGTCTGTCTCTTAGTGTCTCCGTTAAGTCCTGTCTCGTTCCCTCCGTATAGACCTCAGCCTCTCGCTGAGGCTGACAAAACTCCCTCTCCCTCCCTCGCTCCCCTCCCTGCCAAACAGCATCCCTGTCTCCTTCACAGTCCGCCCCATCCAACCCCCCCCCCCCCCCCCCCCCCCCCTCTCTCTCTCTCTCTCTCTCTCTACGTCCGTGTCAGTAGCTGGGAGTGTTGTCAGTGTAATCACATGTAGCTGTGCTGCTGGAGAGCGGAGGGGGGGAAACCGAAGGCAATCAGGCCGCTCACAGACAACATTGCCTTTTGTGTCACATTAAAGGTGAGAGTGTGATCCGT
>NC_139699.1:55029082-55181582 GCF_964188405.1 Protomyctophum parallelum
TTTTCTAAAGTACACCTGCTTCTAAAGTATGCCGACCGACCGATCTGTTACCACTTTTTGCCCCTTATGTTTAATTGCATGTAAATACTGCTGTTTTCATGTCATGTGTATATTGCTGCTGTCAGGCAGAAACCTCTTATCTCCATATTTTGCCTGATCATACTACAGCATCACACACACACACACACACACACACACACACACGTTATCAAAGACAGCAGATCTACAAGCTTGAAACACAGCGTGAAGCGACACATTTTCTGCTATTTTTAAATCCTGGAAAATAACAGCTTGGGACATGTGAGCTTTCCACCTGAGATATTATGGCGTATCTTTGATTTTGTACATTTTTAAAGACACCTTTTTCTGTTTCTCTTTCTGAATAGGACAATAATTAAGGAGCTTGCAAATCACCCTCTTCCTTACACCTCTAAAACTGTGATGAGACACAAAGTAGATTGTTGTTCTTGAAGAATTAGCGGATGAATTGCATTTTTGAATTGCATTTTTATAGCGCTTTTCCAAGTGCTCAGAGTGCTTTACGATGATTCATTCATTCCCATACATTGGGAGGTGAAGCGATGAACAGTCGACCCCCAGCTCCCTCACTTCCCACATGCAAGCAAGCACACTTCTTGCCCAATTACACTTCTTGCCCAAGCACACTTCGACATGTGATGGCGACATGTAATGGCGTCGTGTACTCCCCCACACTTCTTCTATTCAGTGTCATTAGGAGGTTTATTGTCTGCAGCTGCTGTGCCAGGTGGGTTGTGTCAAGGCATATACATGTACTCAATGAGAAGAAACAGATTAATAATACATACCCGATATTTGGAGAGGTCGATCCTCAGCGAGTTGTGAAGTTGATCCAGCAGCTTGACAAACTTCTCCCTCTGTAAAAGAAGAGACAGTCATGACATTTGTGTCAACGGAATCCCTGGGCCATGTAATATCATGTACATTTACTGTACATAGCTGTGCCGTTGTTCTGCCTCCAGTGATTTATTTCTCATGCCCTGGAATAATACCTTTTTTAACCCATTTAGACCTGGGACAGTTTTCTGAAAAACCCTATGTAGTCGTTCTCAAACTATTTCATGTCAAGGACCCCCGAAATGAAGAAATGTAATTGGCCACCGACCCCCATCTGAAAATATGTTGTCCCAGGGACCCTCCCAGAAGCAAATATTTGAGTTGAAAACGTTCGCTCTGAAAGAGCATATATTCAAAGACTTGTGCCACATTTTCACAACTTTTCAAAAATAGCAGACCTACAAGCTCATAGCGCGCCACTCGGTGGCACGCTATGAGCTTGTAGATCTGCTATTTTTCAATAGCTAAAGCATAACGTAATGCCTAACACCAAAAGAATGGGTTAAGCATAAATGCCTGAAACACTATTTACCGGCGTGGATATCTTTGACGGGCTGACTACGTTAGCTCGCTAAACGTTCTATCAGGGATCACCGAGCACCCCGGGGGACGTCACCCATTTCAACAGCGTAGCTAGCTCTCTTTTAAGACAGGTGGCTCTGGGGCTCCCCGACGTTAAAGAATGAGAGTTTTTCAATAATTCATGTTACACAAATATTTCTGCTCTACTTTCCATTCCACCTCAGTTCCTCCGACGGCAGGTCAGCGACATGACTGCCTGAAGTGTCACCTTGACATGTACGCGGCTAGGACAGTGTACAGTAGGGCATTAACATAATAATCGATTAGTCGACTAGTCGACTAGCAAACCACTAGTCGACACTGTTAATTGACATCCGATTATTCGCTAATATTTTTAATTAAACAAAATTAATATTAATATTTTTTTTTTTTTTTTTTTTTTGCCTAAAGCTTGACAACACAACTGTCTGTGTGCTGTGGTGTTGGTAGTTCGCCTAATCCATTCATGGTTGATTGTGTATTATTATGTCTCATACTGCTCTAATAACTTCTGTCCTACTGAAAAGGGTAACTGTACTGAGATTCGCCCAGAATTCATGCCAGAAAGATTGGTCGTCGTTGCCCTCTGGTGGGTGAATTGATATAGCTTATATGTATTGGAAACGAAACGAAACGAAACTGAAACGAAAAAACCCCACAAATCAGCCAAGATGGAGGAGAAAGAGGATAGTAGCCAAAACCATCGATGCGGCGAGGCGAGTGGTTAGTCATTTCCGACACTCGTCTATAGCAACATGTGCACTGAAGACACGACAGGACCAGTTAAATGTCAAAGATAACCGGCTCCAGAATGACTGCCCCACGCGTTGGAATTCAACCTTCACAATGCTGGAGCGGCTTAACCAGCAGCGCATCCCTGTCCAAGCCGTACTGGAAGACGAGAAAGTCACCAAACCCAGCGTGAAAAAGAAATGTCAAATTAAACCTTCGCAGTGGGAGGTGATCGCGCAGCTCCTGCCTATACTTGGCCCCCTTGCAAAGGCAACTACCATCATGTGTGCTGAATTGCATATCCTACAGTTAAAGTAAAAAGGGGGTAAAACGTGTAGGCCCTTAAACTTTTTTACAGGGCCAGTTTCGAATTGCAGCCGCCTGTTATGTTAATGTTGCCGTTGGTGCGATCATGTATTGAGTAGTGACAGTCAAATGCTGCTCTTTGTTTTATTACGAGGGGAATTCCACGGGGAACTCCTATACGCAGCCACGGTGCGGTGCGGAGCCAATCGTAACGCAGGTTTTTCCCGAATGCGCTGTTTCAATGAGAAGTTGCTCGGTTTTATTGGATAAAAAAAATATATATATCACTGGCGAATAATCGATTACTAATCGGCTATCAATGTAGTCGAGTCGACTACCAAAATTGACGTTTGGTTAATGCCCTAGTGTACAGTATATCAATCAAACCCTGCACTGGCTTAATCATTTACGGAAACAAGAAGTGAGGGATCCTCTACGACTACGTTCCAAATATTCAGACATTCAAGTGGCCTGGAATCCAGACTGATTCGCTCCATTTGTCTGTTTTTCTTTTCCACTTTGCAGCACCACCAAACGGAGCCAATCAGTCTGGAAGTACTGAATGAAATAAGAGTAAAATGATCAAAAACGCTTTGCATCTCTTATTAAGTCCCTGACCCAAAATGTCAACCTTTTTCTGAACGGAACGGTCCATAATGTCAGAGCGGAAAAACAAATCAATACATTTACAACTTGTCACGTATCTCCCCACCACAGTCATTCATTGTACAGTCTAGGTCTTGTATTTCTATGTTTTGTTCCCCGGTCTAGTTTCCATGGTTCTATGTTTGTTTGCTCCAGCTGTGTCTCATTGTGTAATCAACCCTCATGTGTTCATCAGTCTCATTCCCCAGTCAGTCCTCGTTGAGTCATTGTATCCTGTCATCTGGTTCAGTCTGTTTTAAGTTGTTCATGTTCACCTGTCTTCTGAATTAAATCACCGATTCATGGTTTCCAACACTACACGCCTCGCTGTCCTGCGTTTGGGTCCTTACCTCACCTACACGTGACACCCCCTGTATAGAAAAAAAAACAACGTCAACGTTCTACTTACGCCAAAGTTGGAGGCGGCGAAGCGGTCGGAGGCGGAGGCGGTGGTGGTGGTGGTGGTGGTGGTGTGGGCGAAGTAGGCGTTGATGTTGGCCAGGAGGTTGCTCATCACCGCCGGCACCCCGGGACACATGTACTTAGAGGAGAGACAGGAGAAATGCCTGTGATGGGGGAGAGAGAGAGAGAGAGAGAGAGAGAGAGAGAGAGAGAGAGAGAGAGAGAGAGAGAGAGAGAGAGAGAGAGAGAGAGAGAGAGAGAGAGAGAGAGAGAGAGAGAGGCAGAGAGAACAGCATGGTCACGTCGTGCTGAGTGAACCCCGCATGCACTGCCAGGTAGCCATTAGCCTGGATCCAGCCCAAAGACCCCGCCCACTCTCTGAGTGAACTGCGTCTCTTGGTCTGGTGGTGTTGCACTGTGAACCTATAATTTATTCGGTACAAAAAAATGTATTATCCAATGAGAATCGGTGGTGGGGGTGGGTCTAACGAACAACCAATCAGTGCCGAGGCCCGTTTTCAGCGTCGTCACACGGCGCAACACACATGAGGAAGGAGGGAAAAACAACAACAATGGCTATTGGTTGAGGGAAATTCTAATCCCCTCCCCCTTGAAATCGCTCAGACAGGAGACAATGTCAGACTGAAGCTTCAAGAAAGCTACAGTCTGATAGTCAGGCTAGGTAGCCATGCAATTTCAATTCAATTCAATTCAATTCAAAGGGCTTTATTGGCATGAGAAAACATACGTTTACATTGCCAAAGCAGAAAGCACAATACAACAATACAACACTACAGCAATACAATCAAAACAAAAATGATGTACATTTGAAAGTCAGAATCTTCAATAGATCAATTTCTATGTATGTACCAAGATCACTGGATGCAGGTATAGTGCAGGAGTATACACAATGATTAGTCTTTAGGGTGGTTGTGTTCCGTTTGATATCCTTCTCCTAGCACAGCAACTCACGGATCGTGCTGCTGTGTTTGCACATTGTTGTACTTCGCCCAGCAGATATGGGAGTTGTCTTAAGTGCCTCTCTCGAAGAGAGTCATATGGGTCCGAGACACTTGGTGGCGCTGGAGCACAGAACAAAACATAAACTCACGAGCTAATTTATTGGTTCGTGGAGCTGTCACTCAGGGCGGCGCCCCCGGTCCCAACCCGCAGGTATAAAACCGGTGGGCGTGAACGCCGAGTCATTCCTACATTTTTCTGCGCTTGGATGCACACAGCACAGCAAGTACACCAAAGTCTCACAACCGGCTGTTGAAGTTATTTTCCCGAAAGACGGACGAGTCTAGAACTGACTTGCACCGCGGGGATTCGCAGCTGCAAGACGGTGTTCTTTCTACGAGCTACTTCTGAAGATAAGGTTAATAAGACTAATAACACAAGTGAGCCTGCCCGGCGGCTTGTTGTTCTGTCTTCCCTCTACTTTCCCGCACCTCTCGTTACCCTCTAGCTAGCGTTGTTAGCTCGTAGCTAGCTTTGTTAGCTTGTCATTGGATTAGCTTCAGCGTTGCTGCCGCTTTTTTTCTCCACCGCTAGCCTCTCGTTAGTCACTGACTAACCTCCTCCTAGCCGTAGCCCGCAGCTTCGCTTCTACAACCCTCGGTAACAGTGGGCCGACGTCACCGATCTACTGCAGGCGAGACGGGCCGCATTCTCAACCCTTCCCCACTCTCTCTCAACCCTTCCCCGCTTTGGGGACAAGAAACAGGCCTCCCTGCATTACACAGTAGGCCAGCAACAACACGTGGGGAAGCCTTCAGCCGTCGACTGAAAGCTGACCACTGTGTGTGTTCCGCTTCACGACGTTACCCTCCTTAGTAGGGGAGTTAAGTCAGAATTTTTTTTTTTATTTAGTGGAGGAGCTAAATAATAAAATAATATTCTTTATATATTAAAATAAATAAAAATATATAAAATAAGGGGTTTGAGAATAAGCCATCTCCACCATGGCTGCAAGAGATGACCACGATGATGGACCCCTTCCGAGGCTCTGTTTCAACAGGGTTTGTAACAACCTCTTGATTCCAGGTGATGGCCACTCCATGTGTATGTACTGTCTGGGTTTAACACATGCAAGGAATGCTTTTGAGGTCGTGGGCCTCTGCCCAGGTCTGTGGAGCCAGACCCAAGACATCAGCCAGGCCTCGCCGGCTTGCTCTGGGTGCTGCTCTCCATCCAGCGGGATCTCGTCAGCCCACCGCCTCGTCCTCTCTCTTCAGACCCCTCAACCTTGACACGTCTCAGAGACACCGTGACGAGTCCTTCCTGGGCTCCTCCCCTGCCGGGAAGGCGGCTAGGACCGCCGACAACAAGCTCCACATGCTCCTCACCGCACTGGTGAACAGGCCTGTGGAGCCAGACCCAAGACATCAGCCAGGCCTCGCCGGCTTGCTCTGGGTGCTGCTCTCCATCCAGCGGGATCTCGTCAGCCCACCGCCTCGTCCTCTCTCTTCAGACCCCTCAACCTTGACACGTCTCAGAGACACCGTGACGAGTCCTTCCTGGGCTCCTCCCCTGCCGGGAAGGCGGCTCGGACCGCCGACAACAAGCTCCACATGCTCCTCACCGCACTGGTGAACAGGCCTGTGGAGCCAGACCCAAGACATCAGCCAGGCCTCGCCGGCTTGCTCTGGGTGCTGCTCTCCATCCAGCGGGATCTCGTCAGCCCACCGCCTCGTCCTCTCTCTTCAGACCCCTCGACCTTGACGCGTCTCAGAGACACCGTGACGAGTCCTTCCTGGGCTCCTCCCCTGCCGGGAAGGCGGCTCGGACCGCCGACAACAAGCTCCACATGCTCTTCACCGCACTGGTGAACAGGCCTGTGGAGCCAGACCCAAGACATCAGCCAGGCCTCGCCGGCTTGCTCTGGGTGCTGCTCTCCCTCCAGCGGGATCTCGTCAGCCCACCAACGAGGCTCCCCTGAGCCGGGTGGTTGCGACAACGGGATGTCGGATGCAGTCCTAGGCCTCCACCGACACTACTACTACTTCACGCAGCGGCCGAAGGCACGAGTCTCACTCGACGTGGTTCCCCAACGACCCTCGACTACCGACTGCTTCCCTCAACATTACAGGTATGAACATTGTGAAGCTAGGTTTGTTTAACTGTTTAGCTAACCTTTTCGAGGTCGGGAGTAGCAACCTCGTTGGATGGCCGATGCCACCCTAGCATGCTTAGCATTCCAGATAGGCTGCTTTCAAGGTGCCACACCAACTCGTCTATGACATAGCCATAGCATCGGAGCTACTTCGGCTATTGTTTCACGCTGCTCTCATACGGTCACTGAATGCCTCACGTTGCTGTCCAACAGCCAACATGACGGCTGCCAGGATTACGACCGGCACAGCGTCTCCGGAGGGGCCAATCGGACCCTGCAACTCCGTCTCCAGGAGGAGCGTGCTCAGACGCTCTCCCATGCCTTGGGCCCCGTCCAGGGTGTAGCAGCCCCGGGCTGCACACCGGGACCGCTCCCCAAAAAAAGGCAAAAGCTCTTGACACAGATCTCCACCATGGGTGGGTCTGTGGCCAGGCTGCACAGTATGTACACGACAAAGAAAATCACTGTCGGGGGACCACTGCTTCCCCTGTCCCAGGTTTTTCAGAGCACATTACACGGCTAGCTGGAAGGAGCCCATGACTCTCCCGGCTACTCCGCGACGCTCTCGTGTCCCTCCCCCCGTAGTAACGTCTGGGAGGCATCTCAATGCTTCAGCGTTACTCCAGGGCTCCCAGAGCTCCCTTCTTCAGGAGATGGGCGACGCCCCTACTCCTGAACAGTTGGCTAGAGTTCGTCACCTACATGAGAAAATTGTGACCTTCACGTACTGACTCACCGACCTGACTGGCCTTATGGCCACCTCAGAGCATGCTAGGTGGCTGGAAGCCTCACCTGGTCTGGATCCCGTTGCCCAGAGAGAGCTTTCCGAGGGTGCTATCATCCCCGGAGGCCTCTTCAGAGGCGCACTCGAGAGGATGACCCTCAACGTGGAGGTGCAGCGTCCAGGCTGCGAGGCCCTGACCAGCAGCCGAAGTGACACACACCCTACCCTCCCCCCATGCGCCGGGCCCAGCACCGGACGTAGCAGTCTCGGACTGCACGTCCGGTCCGCCCGCAATGCGCTTCTGGACCATGGCACAGGTGGGCGTCCTGGACGTCCCTGTAGCCAGGTCCCTCGATATTGTTTGCACAAGTACAGCACTCTGGTTTTTTCTGTAGTACAGGCTATGCCACAATACAAAAAGACAACAAAACAATATCCACGGAGGGGGGGACATGAACCCACTGCCACGGGGGCCCCATGGGCCCCCCCGACGCAGTGGGGCAGGGCATAAGGTCAGTGGCGTACCAAAACGCCACTGGGGAGACGGGTCATGCCCAATTTTTCTCCGACATGCCAGGGAACACTGCCCCAGGCGGGGCGCGCCTCCCATGGCCGGAGAGAACCCACTAGCCAAGAACCTGGCACGGTGGGAGCGGTGTGGAGCATCCACGTGGATCCTCAACACCATAGCGAAGGGCTACAGACTCCGGCGTTTTCAGAGGTCATCTTCACCAACGCCAGGGGTCAGGAGGGTCTGGTTCTCCAACAGGAGATCGCCTCCTTGCTGGAGGAGGGTGCCGTCAGAGAGGTACCCTTGGCCCAGCGTCGCAGCGGGTTCTACTCCCGCTACTTTCTGGTCAAGAAAAAGGGGGGGGGGGGCTACGTCCCATCCTGGACCTGCGGATACTCAACAGGCACCTCAAATCTTTTCAGTTCAAGATGCTGACGGCCATGTCTCTGGTGCGCTCCATACGCCCAGGCGACTGGTTCACATCCATAGATCTAAAAGACGCCTGCTGACGGCCAAGTCTCTAGTACGTACCATACGCCCAGGCGACTGGTTCACGTCCATAGACTTAAAAGACGCATACTTCCACATCCCCATCTACCCACCTCACAGGAAGTTCCTGCGGTTCGGGTTCCAGGAGAAAGTGTACGAGTACACGGTCCTCCCCTTCGGGATGTCCCTGAGCCCCAGGGTGTTTGTGCGCTGCACAGAAACCGCCCTCGCTCCCCTGCGTCAACAGGGGATTCGGGTGGCGAGCTATATCGACGACTGGCTCCTGATGGCCAGCTCGGGAGAAGAGGTAACGAGGGCCACAACCAGAGTGTTGACCCACGTGTCCTCCCTAGGGTTCGTTGTGAACTACACCAAGAGCATGCTGGGGCCCACGCAGTCAACAGACTTAATAGGCATCAGGCTGGATTCAGTTGCGTATACGGCGAGGCTGTCGGTAGACAGGCTCAACGACCTACTGAAGTGTGTGTCACTGTTCACACCGGGACGCACTCTCCAGTTACGCACATGCCTACGCATGGCAGGCATTATGGCTTCGGCCATCTCATTGGTACGTCTGGGGAGACTGCACATGAGACCCTTCCAGCGATGGCTCGGGTCCCTGCACATTCCCACCAGGTGTGTGAGCCGCCGTGTGACAGTATCTCCGGCTTGCACACTGGCGCTGAGGTGGTGGTCAGACAGACACAGACTGATGGAAGGGGTGCCCTTGGGTCTTCCCCTATCCAGGAAGGTTGTCACCACGGACGCCAGCCTCTCGGGATGGGGTGCCACACACGAGGGCAGGTCAGCCAGGGGTCTGTGGGACACATACCTGAGAAGGACCGCCCACATCAATTACTTGGAATTGATGGCGGTCTTCCTCGCTCTGAGGGAGTTCGAACCATTTCTTCAGGGACACCACGTCCTGGTCCGTACGGGCAACACAACGACGATGTCCTACATCAACAGACAGGGAGGTCTCACCTCCAGACGTCTGTGCACACTGGCACACAGGCTGCTGGTGTGGTGCGACAGTCGTCTCCTCTCCCTCACAGCATGTCATGTACCGGGCCTGCTGAACTCAGCGGCGGACCTCCTCTCGAGGGGTCCACTCCACTACGGCAACTGGTCTCTCCACCCTCAGGTGGCGAACCAGATATGGCACAACTTCGGGTTTCCGGAGGCGGATCTGTTCGCCACAAGAGAAGACGCGAAACGTCCCCTATTCTTCTCGCTGAGGGGCGAACCACCGCTGGGCCTGGATGCACTGGCGCACCAGTGGCCACAGGGTCTGCTCTATGCGTTTCCGCCACTGGAGCTAATCCCGCATGTGATGGCCAGAGTGAGATTGGAGGACGTCCAACTATTGCTGGTGGCTCCGGCCTGGGGATCATGGAGGCAGGACGTTGTCCCCCTCCTCTACCGCGAACCGTGGCAACTCCCCCTGAGGCGGGACTTGCTCACGCGGGCCGGCGGAGAGATATTCCACCCGCGCCCCCAGGACCTGGACCTATGGGTCTGGCCCATGAGGGGGCCCCTCTTGGAATAGCCGGCTTGCCACAGAACGTCATCGAGACCATTCTGAGTGCTAGGGCCGCGTCTACCAGACGGCGTTACAATACAGCATGGCAGCTGTTTGTGCGCTGGTGTTTGAATAGGCCAGAGAGGATCCTCCCGTTCCAAGCTCCGGTGGCTCTCATCTTGTCCTATCTACAGGAGTTCCTGGACAGAGGTCTAGGTTTGTCCTCGGTGAAGGTCAACCTGGCGGCTATTTCCGCCTACCACTTGGGCATAAACAACGGTCAGGTGAGCGAGCTCCCATTGGTCCGACAGTTCATGAAGGGTGTCATGCATCTCAGGCCAGTTACTAGGTCCCTTGTCCCAGCCTGGGATCTGACGGTTGTACTGGATGCGCTCACAAAGGAACCCTTTGAGCCGTTAGACACGGTGGACCTGAAGTTCCTCTCTCTAAAGACCGTTTTGCTGGTCGCATTGACGACAGCTAAGAGGTCGAGCGACATTCACGCGCTCTCGGTTAACGTGAGCTGCATGAGATTCAGTGGCGATGACACTAGGGTTACGGTCAGGCCGAACCTGTCGTTCCTGCCGAAGAATTTTCCTTCTGGCTGTGAGCCAGTGGAATTGGTGGCTTTCCATCCACCGCCCTTTGCCTCGGAGGAGGATGGGCGGTTACATCGCCTGTGTCCAGTCAGGGCACTGAAACTGTACAAGGCCAGGACAGCCCCCTTCAGGAAGGGGGATCAGCTTTTCGTTGCTTGGGCCCCTCAGGCACAGCGGAAGGGGAAACCCGTCACGAAAGTACGGCTCTCACAATGGATTGTGGAGGCCATACAACTGGCTTACGCTACCGGTGGAGTGGATCTCCCCGAGGGACTGCGTGCTCACTCCACAAGGGGCATGTCAGCATCCTGGGCCTTAGCGAAGGGCGCTCCTATACAGGATGTGTGTGCGGCGGCGAGTTGGTCGTCTCCGTCGACTTTCGCCACATACTACAATCTTGATGTGGCTCCCGTGAACCTGGCCCATGCAGTCCTGGGAGCTGCCGCACATTAGTCAGGTAAGACATGAACTCTGCAGACTGCGAGGAGCACATAAGGCAGCATAGCTGTCGGCTCCTCTTGGGGATCCTGTGACCACAGAGCCTGGTGGGGGTTCCTGGGATCCCGCCCTCTTGGAGGGGTTGCGTCTGTGGGGTTGGGGAAACTTCCTGGATGGCAGCGGACAGTGGTACTGTTGGCTTCCCAGGATTTTTTGTCCCCTCACCTCTATCAGTGTTTTTTAGATTTTTACCTGTTAGAGGGACTCTGGGCCACCGGGTATATGACCCGGCTAGCCTTCTCAGTCTCCCTTGCGGGAGGGACGTACATTCACCTGATGGTGACGTCTCTCTGGGAAAAGGGGGACCGTGGAGCGGTCCTGTCAGCCGGGGTGATCATACGGGAGTTTTATGATGACCCATATGACTCTCTTCGAGAGAGGCACTTAAGACAACTTCGGGTTACTTCAGTAACCTCAGTTGTATAAGTGACTCGAAGAAGAGAGTCATCGAACTGCCCGTCTGCTTTGGCAGGCGGCAGAAAAATGGTTGATAGGAATGACTCGGCGTTCACGCCCACCGGTTTTATACCTGCGGGTTGGGACCGGGGGCGCCGCCCTGAGTGACAGCTCCACGAACCAATAAATTAGCTCGTGAGTTTATGTTTTGTTCTGTGCTCCAGCGCCACCAAGTGTCTCGGACCCATATGACTCTCTTCTTCGAGTCACTTATACAACTGAGGTTACTGAAGTAACCCGAAGTTTTTTGTCATTGGTCATGTTTTCAAAATATCCGTGTGTGGTTGTAATCTGTGGGAAGTATGTGTCTCTGATGTCTTGGTACAGTGGACAGATGGTTAGGAGGTGTAGCTCGGTTTCCACTTCATTCTGTGTGCAGTGGGTGCATAGTCTGTCTTCTCTCGGGAGACAGGTCTGCCTATGACGGCCTTTCTCGATCGCAAGACTGTGCTCACTGAGTCTGTACCTAGTTAAGCCTTTTCTTTGTTTTGGGTCGGTCGCGGTGCTCTGGTATTCTGCCACTGCGTCTATCTGTTTAGGGCCATGCATGTACCATGGAAACAATGGTACATTTAAAGATGGAGTGCTGTGATGTTTTTACTTTTTATGTTTTGTACGTGGCTATGGAGTTAACATTACTCTAATTAATTTTGGTCCTTTGTACTCCATATAAGCCAGTACTGTATGGCTTCTATGGAAGCGTGTTGCACAGACTGCACAGTGAAAAGAGCTGCTATTTTGTGGTTTGACTGCACTTCCAAATGCTCTTAAAATAATAACCGGAAATAGCAGCTATTTTCACTGTGCAGTCTGTGCAACATGCTTCCATAGAAAAGACAGTACTGGCTCATATGGAATACAAAGGACTGAAATCGTGGGGACTGAGAACTTTAACCCATTTTGGACTGAGGTCGATTAAAAAAAAAGGCATTTTTCTGAAAAAAACATATTTCTATGTCAGTGCTGCTCAACCTTTTTGAGTCAAGGACCCCCAGAATTATATCTATTGGGCCGCGGACCCCCCCCCCCCCCCCCTGAAGCCAATATTTTAATTAAAAATGTTCTCTCTGAAATATATATTCAAAGATTTGCACCACATTTTCACGACTTTTTCAAAAATAGCTAAAGTAGAACAGAATGCTTGTTAGCATCATGTCGTGCTTTAGCTATTGAAAAATAGCAGATCTACAAGCTCATAGCGCGCCACCGAGTGGCGCGCTACGAGCTTGCAGGTCTGCTATTTTTGAAAAGATCAAAGACACTTTTAGAATCTGATCTCAGGTCAGAATGGGTTAATAATTAAACTGTCAGGATGTAATAGACATTTTTAGAATCTGATCTCAGGTCAGAATGGGTTAATCCATGAGCATTGCTGAGTCGAGTCACCACCAAAACAAATGGCACAATCTGCGAGAGGGAGAGTGTATGGGTAAGCATGGCCCAATCTCTAATCTCTAACGTTAATGTTTCCCTCGAGTACAGCCATTTGCTCGCCTGTTGCAGCTGTGCAACAGGCTGCTCCCCACGTGTCATGTCTTTTGATTCGCTAAAAGAAAGAAAACTAAAAGATTTGTTGCTGACGTCATCCATTTATATACCGTCGCCTGATGAATGACTACTCCGTCTGGATTTAACACAATTTAGTTCTGCTTTGGTTTTTATAGAGAATGTGGCACCAACTAGTGCAATAATAATCTTCCTCCTAGTATAATCGCTCTAATAATATAGTGCCTGATTAACATGTTTTAGGCGAGGGGAAAAATCATGGCATTCCATGTTTAACCAAAATAGGGTCGCAGAGGAAGTAGTTCCAGCAGGGAACCTCAGGCCGCTATGATGTCTAGGAGGATCCTGAGACGTTCCCAGGCCAGCGTGGAGATATAATCCCTCCACCTGATCCCGCAGCCTTCAACCAACTGGATGTTCCTGGAAGAAAGTCCCTGAGGAGGCGACAGCAGGGGGCATCCTCACTAGATGCCCCCAAACCACTTCAACTGGCTCCTTTCTACACAAAGGGACAGCAGAGTCTCTCACGGATGAATGAGCATCTCACCATGCCAGCCACCCTCGTGAGAAAAGCCATTTTGGCTGCATGCTTTGTATCTGAAATCGAGCTCTTGCGGGCATATTGGCCCATATTTTAGGACAGAGTGAACTGTATAAGAGCTTTGCCCTATGGCTCAGCTCTTATCGTCTCTTTCGGTAAGAGACGATTCAAATTAAAAAAAAACTGATTTTTTTAATTCAAATTCAGATTCAAATTAAAATTAAAATATCACACCCGTGTGAAGTGAGGGGCGCTGATATATTAAAGTCTAACTCATGTTGATTAGGTGAATAGTGATGTGAAACAAATGGTGACAAAACAAACATTACATTATCTTTATTGTTAATGGCATTTAATGTTTGTGTTAGGGACAAGATAGCCTGACCTAAGCAGAGACATTTCTGGTCTAGAGGGGCGGGACGCGCCTCAGAAATGCGCGCACCCTGATTGGATCTCATCGATCTGTCCGTCACCCCCGGCCCCTCCTCTCCCCCCTAGTGCAGTGCTACGTCACATCATTTAGAGCGACGCCCACCCGGAAGGGTTGACTCCCACTTTTAGACTGGTTCAGCCCACGGCTTTTTCCAGGCTTTCATCTTTCGCGCAGACGAAATGAAAGCCTGGGTATCGAGGCTAGGGACAAGATGACGTCAAATTTCCCTTCATTGTCAATGGCATTTTTAAAACAAACATTGAACTAAAGACAAAACATTAAACCTATATATAGGAGGGGCTAGCGACCCTCAAAAATAGCAAAAGTAGCAGATTGATAAGCTCAAAGTACGTCGCTTAGGACAGCATTTCGAGCTTGCATTCATTTACGAAAAGTTAGAAGATGAGAGATGAGAGCTTCCTGCTTGACATCAGATATATGTATCAAATGTCCAATGTTGCTTATTGCCGCCACAAAATCGATAATAAGAACTTAAGTACAAGCGGCACATTAAGGTGGCTATGTTTCACTTACATTTTTTAACTGGCTTTTATGACCAAAAGGCTTTGCTCTCAAACCTGATATAATGTAGACAACTAACCACAAGGAAGTGGAAAACATTTTCAGAAAGACATATGACTGTTTAACCTCATTTTGACATTGGGTCCTTTTATACATGAGGCTCTATTTGAAATCAGACGGTTGGCTTTGTTTGTTGTGTTCAAGTTCTGATCAGTTGCACTAGATACAGTATAGAGTGTCGCAGTCCCTCCTAACCTGACGCTGCCAGATGGGGGCGGTATTGGGTAACCATGTTCCCCAACACAGCCTTCACCTGGGATCTCTCAGGGAGTTGAGCTGACACCAATCCGTTCCGTACCGAACCAATCAGCGTGAGCTAAGGGCGGGATATGTGCGAAACCGGATGTGAAGCTATATAGACACGTCAATATGATTGGTTGTGTTTGCACGCCCACACGGTGATAGACAGACGGTCCCATCCAATCATCTACCAAGTATCTTGAAAAAAAAGGAACAGCCCCGTCATCGAATTTGCTTCCGCGATCCCAGATCCCAATAAGCTGTGAAACAAATTTGTGTAGCAAGCTTCTTGGATCTGGCAGCGTCAGGTTAAGTCCCTCCCCCTTTCAGAACAACGAGTGGCCCAGGAAATGAATCGCAATGCATTTGTCCCATAGGCATTTCGTGCTTTATTTATTTAAAGACCTTTTAAGCGTCGTACGAAGCCAACTCTTGTCGTGACAAATCATGACAACACACACAATATGTCGGGCCAAACAAAGAATTAGAAAGTAGAAATAAAACGGCAGGTTACAACCCTTTTTTGTTGTTTTTCTTCTTTGTAATTATTTGTTTGGTCCAAAATATTGTGTGTGTTGTCATGATTTGTCACGACAAGAGTTGGCTTCGTACGACGCTTAAAAGGTCTTTAAATAAATAAAGCACGAAATGCCTATGGGACAAATGCATTGCGATTCATTTACTGGGCCACTCGTTGTTCTGAAAGGGGGAGGGACTGCGACGCTTGGAGCAATGCAAATTCGGAAGGTAATTTGGTTCTGCAAGTTTAGCTAAGACGTATCATTGTTGTTGGTCGGAAACCTCTTAAAAAAAACTTTTTGTGTTTTTTCTAAATGAATGCCCTACTTGATCATATTACAGTGTCACTCAAAAAGTACCAGTTCCACACGCACACCCCGAGGTGACACGAGCCTTGGCCAATCCGTGAGGCCGATGGGTTGGGTTCCCCAATCAGGGAAGTCAAAGCCTACACCCCACCACACCCCCCCTCCCCCACCCCACCACACATACAGAGATTCAGAGCATCCTAGACCAGTACACAGACCCACGCATAGACAGACATACGGTTATGGACAACATACTGTAACACACCGTTCAGACTAAATTTGCGACTCGACACCACCATGCCAGCCACCTACTCGTGAGAAAACCCATTTTTGGCTGCGTGCTTTGTATCTGAAATCGAGCTCTTGCGGGCATATTGGCCCATATTTTTACGACCATAGGTAATATGCACATTAATTCATGTGCCAAATGTAAACCGAGACAAGAAAGGGAAACTTTTCTTTCGGTATAAAAGGGATAAATCTCTTCTCTCTCTATATCTCAGCGTCCTGGAGCTTGTTCAGCAAGAGGGGTGCGTGGGTTGACACACACACACACACACACACACACACACACACACACACACACACACACACACACACACGCGCCATCTGTGACAAGAACTTCCTTAATGAACTGTTGGGAGCCTCAGAGGCGTTGGTGGGGTCCGGGTGAGCAGCATATGCTCGTCGTAACACGACATGTTCCTCCTCCGCCAAACAATGTGGGAGAGACATACTGTACTGCTCCCCCATTATCCCTCACTAATACATTTACAGCTCATATAGCAACAGTTTGGTGGCAGCCAACACCGCTCCTATTCCAGGGAAACTCGTTATACTGAAACGTCACCCACACACGTGCACAGGAGAGGCGGACCGAAGGCATGCGTTGTCACAGTCAGAATCACTGCGATCAGAGTGAGCTATACGACGTCTCATCATGTCCAAGAGACATCTGTGATTTTACATTTATCATGCTACATGTGATCTTTACACATCATCTAATGTAATATGCTACGCGTTTACATGTCAACTTAACCCCTAAGACACCCTGAGGGCGAGAAGCGAGCATGCACGTGTGACTTAGACACGGCGTCACATGAAGAAGGCCACGTTGGTGTGTCGTAGATGACTGACGTCATAGACTCACCTGCAACGACTCAACAGAAATTAAACCTGCCATGGCCATATATAGCGTGTCTTGAGTGTAGAGGGTTTGATGATGTCAGACAGACTGACATATGATGGACTGACAACCATATATGGAGATCAAAGGGGATGTCACGTGATGTCACGAAATGTCACGAGGTCAGATCCATATACAGTATGTATGGAGACGTGGGTGACTAACTAACGGGAGATGCAGCATTTCAGAGTAAATGTACATGATGCCAATACTTTTTGACTCAAGTCAATTTCGAACATAGGACTTTTACTTGCAACAGATTATTTCTGATTTATGCTATTGTTACTTTTAATTTAAAAAAATCACACCCTCTCTCTCTCTCTCTCTCTCTCTCATTAGCAGGCATTAGTGCAAATCAGACTTCTTCCACCATAATACCGTGACCTCTTCGACCTCATCCTCTGCACATCTATCACCGTGACAGGAGTGTACACATGTAGACTAACATATATTGTTTCTCTCTAGAGACCGACCGATAATCGGTGCACCGATATATCGGCCGCCGATATGACCATATATGGGCCTGACCGATTGGATCGTATCTGTGAACATTTCTCCCATTGGCCGATAGAATAAATACATACTGCCGCTTTGCTGCGTCTGGCTAAACCTAGTGTAATGATTTATTTTCTCCAGCAAGAGTGCACCGAGGTGTCACAAGGCCTTTACTGTTCTTAATATATGTAAACGACATGACATCAGCTTGTGACTGCAACTTGTTCCTGATCGCAGACGACTCAGCACTGCTGGTCTCGGACAGGAGCAAACTGCAGGTTGAAAAGACCCTCAGCTCTGAACTCGGTAGAATCTGCACCTGGCTCGCTGATAACAAACTATCCTTACTCCTGGGAAAAACTGAATCTATTCTCTTCGGATCAAATAGTAATCTCAGCAAGGCAGATGGCTTCTTGGTTAGAGTGGGTGGCAATATTATCACACGAAAAGATGAAATTACCTACCTAGGCTCCATCCTGGAGGCCAATCTTTCCGGTGATAAAATGGCCACCAACGTAATCAAGAAAGTCAATCAAAGAACAAAATTCCTTTACAGGAGTCTCCTCACTGGTCAACAAAAACACCTTGAAGACCTTAACAGGAGCCCTCGTAAAAGGTTTCTTTGACTATGCATGCACCTCTTGGTACCACAGTCCAGTGAGTCCACATCACCTCAAACTTAAATGCCATTAAAACAAGACTCCAGACCTCCCAAAGCAACCTGGTCAAGCTCCTACTTGGCCTCACCCCCCGAACCCCCAATGGCTTAGGGTCGACGACAGAGTACAGCATATTGCAATGGGTCTGGTCGACAAGATTCGATACACCACCAAGATACCCATGTACCTGTATAGATACTTCCTTAATGTAAGCGAAGTCCACACCCACAACACCAGAGGGAGTGCAACAAACCATGTACAACCCAGATTCGGCACAAACAAGGGACTCAATTATTTTCGCTCCTATGCCACCAAAATGTGGAACACCCTACCAACAGTCATTAAGACATGTGAATCCCTTGACTCCTTCATAACCGCTCTCAAAGGGCACCTACGGACGGCTGCAATTCAAAACTGGCCCCTGTAAAATCTGATTGATTGATTGATTGAAATATGTATTAACAGTTTGTAGAATCGCAGTACATTTCAAGCTCAAACTCAATACAAAGACTGTTAACTGTGAGTGGACGACCCAATTAAGCATTACACTTGTTTACAACAGGGTCCGCATTGTCCAATTCATCAAATAATTTAGAGACATACAAATAAGACACTTCTATGAATCCCCCCCCCCCCCCCTTTCCCCTCACTGTATATGTATTTTTTCCCTTTTTGCTTCCTTTATGATGAATTCCTGTTCTGTTCTTTAACTATATAGAAGTGTCTATTTGTACGTCTCTAAATGTTTTGATGAATTGAACAATGTGGACCCTGTTGTAAACAAGTGTAATGCTTAATTGGGTCGTCCACTCACAGTTAACAGTCTTTGTATTGAGTTTGTGCTTGAAATGTACTGTCAATTCTACAAACTGTTAATAAATATTTCAATCAATCAATCAATCAAACGTGTGTGTGCGCGCGTGTGTATGTGTGTGTGTAGAAGAGAGAGAGAGAGCATTGCGCTTTACTCCGTGCTGACAGAAAACAGCCACAACACGTTAAAAGTACTTCGTTTGTTGTACTTACTAGAAAAGAAGGAGGAGCAGCCACACATATCCATGATAAGTTCTGGGATAGAGAATTGCACTAAATACTGTTATTCATGACGGTAGCAGCTGCAGCCTCTGCAAGCTAACTAGCAAGCTAACTGCAAGCTAACTAGCTATCCAAATGCTAACCAAAACAAACAGTTGACCAGGGTTGCCACATTTCTTGTGAGAGAAACAAGCAACCAGGTCTATAAAAAATTGAATAGGCCAGATCAAAGTCAGAAAGTCAGAAAATTAGTCTAAAATAAGCAACTATAGGGCTGACTGTCAAACTTTGTTGGCCAATGTTGTTTTAGAGCAGTGGAAGGACTACCAATATTTTAAAGCAACTTTACAGATAAACCAGTCCATATAATGATTACAATGATCAGATTTGGCAATATATTATATATAAATATACTCCAAGAGCATACAAATGGAACCAAATAGACCCTGATTATCAGAGTTAAATTAACACTGATGATAGTGTACTCCCAGAGAATGGTATCAGATGGGGGTCTGTGGCCTAATGCATTGCATACTATAGGCTACTAGTGTGTAAACTGTGTTTTATGCTATAGGCCCCTCTTATTTAGCTGCTACAGTATTTATTTACTCTTTGAGTGAGAAGTTAAAAAAAATGTATAACCCTTGAACAGTCATTGGTTTAAGAAAGCAGGGCTGTCTGTACTTTGTACCTTTGCATAATCATATCGGTGCAAAATCTTTGCACAATCCTCACAGAAAAGGCGTGTTTTTATTCCAGTTTTAAAAAACCACTATATTATCGGTTGCATGTCGGTTATCGGTGATTGTTACCCTCCATCGTATCGGTTATCGTATCGGTCACAAAGTTCCATATCGGTCGGTCTCTATTTCTCTCTGTGTCTAATGTCAGTTCCACATCACTGGAATGACACGTGTTCCTCGTGTCCCTGCGTGTGTAACCGTATTACGGACGCCGTGTATTCAGTGTATTCGTGAGGGAAGGATGCTCAAGCATGATCTCGTCTGGGAGAGCTGCCAGAGTTAGCCACTTTCAGCCTGAAAGTGTGCCTATGTTCTGGGCATGTCACATAGGGAAACATTAAACATTAAAAAGGAAAATAAAATTGGGCTTAAGCTGGTTAAAGTTGACGTGGATGCATGGAGACCTTCCTCAAACGTCGTACAGGTATACTATATTTACGATTATGGGGGATTTTGATTATATTACGTTCTGTTCTGTTACGCATCATGTTATTTCATATATGGACAGCGTGATTTGATTATTACTGTACGTATACAGTAAGTAGCATGTCAGGGATATGGTATCGAGACTTCCGAGCAGAACCAATTTATGTAGGCCTAGTTTGTCCTGAGCCTCACAAGGGTATATGCAAAGACGTGAGTTAAGGCATATGAGTTATATGAGTTATTGTTGTAATTTCCCCATATGAGTTATATGAGTTATTGTTGTAATTTCCCCAAGGGTGGTGGGTCCACTAGGCAACACTTCTCAACCTTCTTCATTTCAAAGACCCCCAGTTTGATATGAGTTTTATCTTTGAGACCCTTCTAAAATCTGAAATGAAACAAATGTACCCTACAGATGTCCAAGATGTTTGGTGTTTTAACTAAGCATTATGTTATACTTTAGCTATTGAAAAATAGCAGATCTACAAGCTCATAGCGCGCCCCCGAGTGCCGCGCCACGAGCTTGTAGGTCTGCTATTTTTGAAAAATCGTGAAAATGCGGCACAAATGACAAATCTTTGAATATATATTCTTTCAGAAGACTTTTTTTTTCCCTTTTTTGTTGTTGACGTCAGGTCAAAATGTGTTAAACCTCATCTGCACAGCAGCACAGGCAAGGAGCGAATGGTCCGATGCCGATATCGCACAGAACCAATCAAATAATCAATACACAGTAGTGTGTACATCTCAACCAATCAAAGCAATTGGGCCGCGAAAGCTCGCTCAAATAGAGACCCTTGCAAGTGAATGTAGGAGGGGTGGACGACGTCGCTGCACGGCACGTTGTCGCTCGCGGTACGTCAGGACAATCTAATTGAAAAACATGTATTATTTTCTTTTATAAACCACAATGTTGCAACCATTTTTTTTAACCATTGTCCATTTAACCAGAGACCATGTAGGATTACTGCATGTGTTTTGTGAGGGTATGCCTACCCTAGGGGACACGGGGAGAACATGGACACTTCACACAGAAAGGCCCTTTCACAAACCCCACCCAGGGGTGTATCCTAATGAGATTCCATCGCTCGCATCGCTGACAGTGTGGATGGTGTATCAGAGTTACAGACCTGTGACTCCACAAGGGCTCCTCACTGACACACACATTGAGGGCCACTGACCTAGGGTCACAAACTCACAATGTCCCCTTGTACCAGTTGACAGCGACATTAACCATTTTGACCTGAGATCAGATTCTAAAAATGTCTGTTTGAAAATGACAGTTTTCTGAAAAAGCTATGTTTCTATGTCAGTCGTTCTTCGATTTTTCAAAAATAGCAGACCTACAAGCTCTATGAGCTTGTAGATCTGCTATTTTTCAACAGATAAAGCATAACACAATGCTAACACCAAAAGGGGTTCCCGCCCCAAAATGCGTTAATAAATGAATATAACAATAAAGTCTCAGTCATGGAATATACATTACATAATGTCCCTCCAATGACTGGAACAAAAGGAGAGGGCTGCTAATAGTCAGACAATGGGATACTAATTGTGTACTAGATAAACTACATCTTGTCCAATGTATAGTACTAGAATTTTGCGGCCGCTTTGCGGCCGCTCATCCCAGAGTTACGTTGCCGCGCACTATGGGAAGAAGGAAATTGCGGGAGTTGACTCCACATGTAGTAACGGATGGGTTATTAGTTATTATTATGTGTCCTTATCAGTGTAGTGTAGTGTAGTCAACACGTTATGGCTCATACACACTGCCCGGTATTTGCTCCGATTATGCTGTCGGGGAGCATTTTTGGCGCTGGCCGACAAAACCCCTGATCTGACGTTAAGCGGTGCCCAAAAGTTATAGATCACAAAGGCTTTGCAGGTAGAGCACATGACATGGCCCTAAAAAAATATATAATTTTAATATAAAAAACTATTTTTGCATCTGCCGCTTGAGATGACCTGAGATGACTTGATTGATTGACATAAAAAGGGCCTGTCAGCTCAAACACACAATGCAATAGTTGTTGCGTACAATCATCAGTAGCAAAGTCAAATACCAAAAATAAAAACCCTACCATTTCCATTTCCCCCCCTCTATTTCCCATTCCATGTGCGTTTGTCTTATAGTTGCTCTGGCCTCTGTACTACTGCCACCTACCGTCCATTCATTGTATTACACAGTGGGTGAAAAAAACACACCCCTTAAGACTAAACCCGACCCATCAGAGGTGTGGCTTCCAGAGGTACCTTTGACATGACATTTTGTGTGTGTGTGTGTGTGTGTGTGTGTGTGTGTGTGTGTGTGTGTGTGTGTGTGTGTGTGTGTGTGTGTGTGTGTGTGTGTGTGTGTGTGTGTGTGTGTGTGTGTGTGTGTGTGTGTGTGTGTTTCGATGTGCAGGGCGTTGCTGAAAATGAGCACCTGTGCTCAGCTACTTCCCTGGGTAAAAAAAAAAGAAAAAAGAAAGGTACCTTTCAAAACCTATAGAAGTCAGCCTGGTACAGACGAAGGGGACACCACTGTATGTAGCCTCAATTACATTTTGTAACTATTTTCTGCAATGGGATGATAGTTTTATTTGATAGCTGGTCGTTTTGAAAGTAGCTCTGAAGTAAAAAAAAAAGTGTGGGGAGCCCTGGTATAGATGAATATATATATATATATATATATATATATATATATATATATATATATATATATATATATATATATATATTCATTCCGTGGGTAAATCCGTGTTTTCATGCGAACATCTTTTCATTGGCTAGTGCGCACATCTTTTGCGCCACGTGACTACTTCTCAATTGTATATTAGATGGTACATGTGGGTGTTTGATTCTAATTTAATAACCTATAATGACCCCCATCTGAAAATGATTTGTGCCAGGGACCTCCTAGAAGAGAAGATGTGTGTAAAAAAAAATACATTATTCACTTTACCCGTTTTTGGTTTTGTTTTGTTTTTAAATAGCAATGTACCAGTTCACAGCACAACTGTCCTAAACCACCGTTCTAATAGTTTTCTGAAAAATGTATGTTGCTATAGGCCTAGGTAAACTGTAAAATGACACTTTCCTGGTTTTATGGACAGACATACAGTAGTAAGATGTCAGATTAAATTACAAACATTCTTATGTTGAGACCATCCTGTTAGAAGTTCTCTATAATGTCTGAACGGTGCCAAATTGTCAATCAATCTGTCAATCAAGGTTGAGTTCCATTCGGTCAAACAGTCGGGGTGCTGCTAATGTGCACCATTTTAGCTCACTGGAAACTTTCCAATGAGCTAAAATAATGCACATTAGTGCCAGTGCTTTCCAGTGGAAAGCAGAGGTGCTTCACTAAATGGAACAGAGCCACCGCACACTAAATGGAACAGAGCCACTGCATACTAAATCTTAAACCGCTTGTGCTTATAACCACACCCTATATACTTCTGTGTCCAACGCGGAAGTGCCTTTCGGCTACCACAACTGCAGACTAATGCTATTGTTTTGGGCCGACTGTGTTTTCAGCGCTGTTCGAGTTCAGTACGTTCAGACATAGCCACAGAATCATAAATCATAAATCATGTGTTGGGGTTTGCGTTTCCCCCGACTGCCACTCAAAGTGGTTATACTGGCCAATCACAGTGTGTCCTCGCACAAAACGGAATAGGACTTGGGGATGACGTGGGCCAGTTCCTCGCCAATATGGATGCCACACTGCCACGTGCATATAGGGCAGATTGTGCTTTCACTCAGTGTGTGTGTGTGTGCGTGCATACGGTATACTGTGTAAACCTGTGGTAACAATTATTTATGTGCATTTGTGGCTGTGTGCGAGTGAGTGCATGAGTCCATGCACGTGTGTGCACGCATGTGTGACTGAGATAGCTTGTACAGTACGTGCAGCAGCACACATGCACAGTATCTACCACAACCAAAAATGCCTGCAGAGTACATTCATATGAAATTCTGCAAACTAGGACTTTCACAACCACATGAGCCTCACAGCAAATTATTGCTTAGATTGCTGTAATTAATTTGGGCAGAGTATATGAACTGCAGCATGCATAAAGTGGATCAGTACAGTGACATATCAATATGTATGGGTCTGATCGAGGGTAGCTACTGGGACGTAAGTCGGGACTTGATCACCCCGGCTGGGTCACCCGAGTGAGGGTTATGATGTTCGCGAGACCCGAAACCCCGGTGACCTTGGGATACATCACTGAGGATACGTCCCAGTTGCATCCAGGCGATGCATTTTCGTTCTGCATATATGATGACAAAATGTATACTGGCATAAGCGGCCAGTCATTGGAGCGGTAGGTATAGGCACCTCTCAAAAGAGTACACCTGCTAGTGTTTGATGGACAACTGTCATGGCTGTCTATCTAGCCATTCGATTTAGAGATATATTGCATATTAATTCTGATCTAGGGGTTCCTATACTGCAATCTGCCTGTTTGGTTATTTGATTGATATATCTGGTGCGCTGAAAATAGCTCGTATACTAATAATATGTACCTGAGAGGGGGCTTTGAAATAGCGTTACATATACGACGAATGCGCTTGGAATGCAAAATAGAGAAAGAGAAATGGAATAGGTAGTGGGGTTTTTGTGTTTAATTTGTAATGCTACCAACATGTTTGTGCACAAAATATTGCCTTTTTGATGTCAATCAATTAAGTCACCTAAATTAAAGTGCACAGATGCCAAAAATATTTGGCTTTTTTTTAATTAAATATTCTTTAGGGGCATGTCATGTGGTCTATACCTGCACAGCCCTTTGTGATCTGCGGCAGTAGATCAGAATCTACCTTTTGGGCACCGCTGAGGAAATCAATACATCGGTTCGTCCAATACAAAAAAAAATACAGTCAATGGTTTTCAAGATAAAACTTCCAGAGTGTCGGAACGGACGGACTGGAGGGCTGACATCGACATCCTTGGAGTGCCACCGCCAGCAGTACTGCTAATAATGCTGCCTGCTGATTTTGACACCGAAATCCATTTGTCATGAGGTTTTGGAGTCGCTCAGTCGATAAATATTACACAAAAGCTTGTTAGAAATGACAACTGACTGCTGTCTTTGCTTCGGTTCAATGCGCCAGAGGACCTTGGAAAAGATGGGACCGGGATGGCGAATTTTCCATTTTAAGCGGGGGGGAAATCCTGTGTGGTACAAATGAAACAGTTTGGTGAAGTGATTTATAGAGTCCACACCATGCAATCAGAACCAAAGGGACATGTGTGTCCCTGCACGCGCGCACACGCGCACACCCACACGTGCGCACACACACGTGCGCACACACACACACACACACACACACACACACACACACACACACTTGGTGGTTCTCTCTCTCTGTCTCTGTCTGTCTCTCTCTCTCTCTCTCTCACATCGGGAGGCCTAATTAATTACTCTGCTTTCAGACTCCAAATTACCCAGGAGCACTTGGGGGAGGCGAGAAGGCAGAGAGAGAGAGGGAGAGGGAGAAAGAGCAGTTATGGCACAAACTCAATCCCCACGGTCTGCCGTATCTCCCCAGCTCATTTTCAAAAAGAGACGCCACATCCTGCAGCCTTGAGCTAGTGCGCACATACTGTACACACACACACACACACACACACACACACTTCAGCACGTGTACACGTACACCCCCCATCACACACACACACACACACACACGTGCACGCACACACACGCACACACACACACACACACACCAACGTTTGCTCCGAGACAGTAAACGAGACAGTTAAACGCGAGGAAAAGAGACATGCAAAGTGGAGACTGAGAAGCAGAGCTAGACGGAGAAAGGGGGGAGGAGTGGAGGATAGATATAGGCCTGTTGTAGATGGTCGTACTGGTTGTGTGTGGTGGTACTTAACCCATTCTGACCTGAGATCAGATTCATACGAGGTTTCCGCTGGACACACACTGGTCTGATTGACCCATTCTGACCTGAGATCAGATTTAAAAAAATGTCAGTCGTTCTTCGATTGTTCAAAAATAGCAGACCTACAAGCTCGTATCGTAGGAGAGCCGCCATTGGACTGACCCCATGATAAGGTGAACAGAGTTTGCGTAACTCTGTCTATACTCTAAGGCTCTGCTCCGCCTCTCCCCCTCTCACGCAAGTAATTGACAGCATATAAAAGTCACAACACCAACTTTGATGAGGCAGTATTGCTCTGTCCGTCTGCATTTTTAGTGGATGGTTTCATTACGAGAAAGGGTTTAAAGGAAATCACTTGTTGTAGTTCAATACTGTTTTGCCTCATGCTTTTATTATCGTTCTGCCGGGACAACGCTCCACACGTCCCAAACTCTTCTCCCTTCTGGCTCCAAAACTGAGGAATGCACTTCCCATTGCAGTCAGAACTGCAGCATCACTCCCAATCTTCCGCCGTAGTCTGAAAACCCACCTTTTCAGACTCCATCATGGCCCATAGCACTTACCCCACCCCCTTAGATAGCATTTCTGTAGACTTAGATAGCATTTGATACAGACTTATAGTATGTTATGTAGACGGCACTATAATTGCATTGTATATAGTCATAGCACGCCATAGTACATATGTATACCATAGTAGTATATATGTATAGTTTATATGTATAGTTTCATTATATAGATATTCCACTGTTACTTTCTTAGCTTACGCATGTTTCTTGATAAATGCTTTTATGTGATGTATTCCCATGCTTTTTGTTCTTGCTTAATGTAAGTCGCTCTGGATTAAGAGCGTCTGCTAAATGCCTAAATTGTAAATTGTAAATTGTTCTGTGGTCCACTGAGTAATTACTGTAACTAGTCCTTACCCGTTCTGAATATATGAACAGCAAATGATGTTCAGTGTGGGTAATGTGATAGGGGGGGAATTGTTTACAGATGGTTTTGGGAAGTTGGGTTGGGCACAAAAGTAGGCTAATTAAACATTTATTTTGCAAGTAAATGCTAAGTACACCATTGATGTGTGATGTAAATTTGGTGGTGATATTCTGCCTATAAATGGAAGTTATTGAATATTTTCGTAACATGCCCCCGTCCAACTGTCAGAGCTGGCTTTCAGGTGCCTGTGCCACGCAAACCCGCGCGTTGGCCGCGATGCTTCCCCAAAGAAGAAGTTATGTCGACTGACGCAAGAGTAGCTAGTAGTATCAGGGTCCGAGTTGTTTTCCCCGTGTGGGTCTGTTGCGCGGAAAAGTGTGTCCCAGTATTAATCTGTGTCCGTCCCAACATGCATTTCACTGGTGACACATGCTTTGCGGGGAGATGTTTTATTTTTTTGTCGCAAATTCATTTAATTAAGATGAATGTTGGAATGTTTGGCGTGTGTAATGCAGGTTGCATTGAGGTTGGAAGACAGGGCTGTGCGACGCTAGGTTCCGTGAGGCGGTTCGTGCGTTGTGGCGTTGTGAGATGGATAGGTTCCGTGAGGCGGTTCGTGCGTTGTGGCGTTGTGAGATGGTGCAGAAAGCGAGCAGCTGTCTTGCTCTATGCTAAGGAATTACTCTGACTGTCAGACAGCGACCGCGCAATTTAAACAGCGAGCGAGCGTCTGCTAAATTATTAGATGCTAGTCCTTACCCGTTCTGATATATTTCAACTTGTATAATATATTTGTGTGTGTGTGTGTGTGGTTTTTTATGAATAAAAACAGCAGTATAACATTAAAATATTCTTCCAAATGCATGGTAGGGAAACCTTTGTCATGGCAAGAGCAAGGACCGCAGCATTTACACTTATTAGCCCACAGAGCCCCATTTGAAAAGTATCAAGGACCCCCAGTTTGACATGCAGCTATATATGGACAGTCGCACAGATCCAATTTGCAGGTGGATTTGCGTCCAAAACGGTCTCAATTGTGAGCTTTGGCTTGAGAGAACTCATGGCTTTTGCAACCTGTGATGTTGTGAGCTTGTAGATTAGCTGTTTTCACCAGAGCGTGCGCTGTAGCCACTTCACGCTGTGTGTGTGTGGCTTATGTTGAATACAGTTGTATCTCGTGTTGTGTTTATAGCTAACTGAAAAGTGAAAACGGCCACGCGATGACGCACGCGCACACATACGAACGTGCGCGCTCACAGCTTAAGTAGTTTACACACACACGTGCTCACAGCGAAAGTAGTCTGCACACACACACACACAACCTCTGGGGGCGGTGTGAAAAAGGGTATAGGTGCATGGAAGAATGCGCTAGGGTCCTTGAGGCTGTTCTTCGTGGCATGTTGTTTGTTGTATGTAGTAATTGTGTCGATGCGTAAGGGGGTTGGAAATATCCCGATCGCTGGCCCGCTGTCTATTGCGAGCAAAATTGACAGCGGGCGAAACAACTGAAGTTAGGCGGAAAACTCGCGAGCAAAATTGACAGCAGGCGAAACAACTGAAGTTACGCGGAAAACTGTGTCCCATTATTAATCAGTGACCGTCCCAAAATGCAATTCACTGGTGACACGTGATTTCTGGGGAGAGGAGTTTTGCCGCCCTGTGGCTGCGGGGGGTACTGCACCCGGGTGCGTTTTTAATTCACTAATAAATTAATTAATAATCATTAATGTGTCAAATCGAAAAAAGGGCTCCGTCACGCCCTCCATATTCATATGGTCAATGCCTGTGTGAAAAGTGGGAGCGATTGGTGCAGGCAATGAGGAGATAATGAGGAGATAAAATGCGGTCGGACACACACACACTCACAGTCACACACACTCAGACATTCGGTGAATTATAGTTTGATAGTGGGTGGAGGGAGGGGGGGGGGGGGGCTCCCTCCCTCCCCTTTCCCTGTGGTGAGGAATGCTTTGAGGTGCTGGTTTCAGAACAGACCCAGCAGGGTTTACCGAAAAGCATTCCTCATATAAAGACAAGTATATTACAAGAATATACTTTTAGAATACGTATAGAATACACGCTTGTATTCCTTGTTGGGTTTTTTTTGCACTGTGCAGTATTGTACCGTTTTCAAAACAAAAGGTTTTCTTATTTTGGGTTTAGATGGTTTCCATCCCGACAGCAGAGATGTACTGGATGTGCGCTGGTCGCCTTCGTAGCCGGTTTAGCCCATTTCGCTCTGAAAGAATATATATACTCCAAGATTTGTGCCGTACATTTTCACGATTTTTCAAAAAATAGCAGACCTACGAGCTCGTAGCGCGCCACTCGGTGGCGCGCTACGAGCTCGTAGATCTGCTATTTTCCAATAGCTAAAGCATAACATAATGCTTAGTTAAAACACCAAAAGGGGTTCCCGCCTGCACCAAAATGGGTTAGAGATGCATTCAAGCCCGTCATGTCAGGAGCGATTGGGGAGTCAAGGTTTCCGCGATGGAGGGTGTGCAGGGAAGGAAAGATATAGGAATCCTTTCATAGGATCCTAGCGTAGCGTAATAACAGACCAGGCGCGGGCGGTGGAGCCCTCAGCATTAGCTCCACCTCTGCCATAGCTATAGTATCAGGCTCTGCATGTCTGCACTGCCATATTAACCTGACCGCTGGTAACACACTGCCTCTCATGTACGCTGTCTGTGATAGGCACGTTGTAACGAGGCCGCCACGTAGCAGAATGCCACCGCGCGGCTTCCACGCATCACAAAGACCAATTTATTGCTGTCGGGGCAGAAACTGCATTATGTCCAATGATGGATTGGATTCCAATGGATCCAATGGCGCTAGTTAGCCCCCGAGCTCTTATAATATTCATCCTTAGTTCAATGTCAATAAAAAAAGACAGAGAGACGCACAGTTAGTTAACCCATTCTGACCTGAGGTCAGATTCTAAAGTTGTCTTTATACATCCTGACAGTTTTCTGAGAAAGCTGTGTTTCTATGTCAGTCGTTCTTCGATTTTTCAAAAAATAGCTAAAGCATAACATAATGCTAACACCAAAAGGGGTTCCCGCCCAGAATGGGTTAACTCCTCTGAGCGTATAATATCCCTATTTTGAGCATGTACAAAAACAAAGACAAATCAAACATTTAAATTTTGTTTTTCAATATGCAATTTATGATAGCCTAGAGAAATCATTAATTGCATAGATTTTATGATTTTTTTTAATAAACTACAGATATAAGGTTTCTGTACAATTAGGAATGAATTGAAGATTGGTAACCAGTCGTATACAGTCGTGAGTCCAATCTACAATTATTATTACTAGTCCTTACCTGTTGTGAGATATTTGCCCCCCCCCCCCCCCCCCCTTGTGGCCGTGAAGGGTACTGCGCCCGGGTGCGTTTGTAATTTAATATTACATTAATTAATAATCATTAATGTGTCAAATCGAAAAAAGGGCTTCGTTACGCCCTCCATATTATTCATATGGTCAATGCCTGTGTGAAAAGTGGGAGTGATTGGTGCAGGCATTGAGGAGTTACGGCAGTGTTTCTGACAGACACACGGACACACACGGACACACACACACTCAGACATTCGGTTAATTATAGTATGATTATTATTATTGCAAGTAGCAGCAACAGGCTGCAGTGCTGCTATTCTACTTTGAATACATTCATATTGTGTTTGTTTGTTAATAGACTGCCAAGCTACGCACACGCCGTGGGCTGTCGGAACACCGAGGGCCATGAAAGATTAATCTCGCACATTTCGGTTTTTTAATTGGCGTCCACGCAGGTGCATTTTTTCAGAAGAAGAAAACAAACCCACAACATTGTTTTGCACTTGCACAGCACACACACACTGATGTGCTGTTGACAGAGCCAAGTGGTTATTACTCAGAGGTTTAAACCCTGTGAGCTGTCTTGCTCCGGGGCCGGGAATACATGATGTCCAAATGCTTTTAAACCCTCAGAGAAACAGACTTGAGTTACAGCTGTACTTCGATCCGGCAAGCTTGATGGCTAATGTTCTTCCCAGAATGGAGGCATGGGGTTCAAGTGGTCAAGTCAGTATAGACGCAAGGACTATAATCTTGTAGCTGGCATCCTTTGAAAACAACAGGTGTTGTTGCTTTCTGAATTGTGGCCCCGCAAGTGGGCTCTTAAGAACGGTGATGTTGGTCGGTCGGTGATAACACTTTGGTCCCACACAAGTTATTCCTTCAAGTTCATGCCTGGGCTGCCATGGAACTCAGTGAACACATGCAGTGATGCTCCTCGAACCTTACTGAAAGCAGGTGTAGGCGTAGGTTTGTCAGTGGCCTTTTTCGCCACTTATCTCTGGACGCAGAGCTGCAATATCTATGGCGATAGATCTCTGCGCTTTGACGCATTATGACTGAGTATGACAAATCACTTCAAATTCACCGTGGTTACTGATGCAGAAACACCAACTTGATTTGACTGTAGGCTATATAGGCCAGGGGTTTATTGGGTCAGAGATTGTATCCCCGCAATCAATAGGCCCGGAGGTGGTAAAGATGGTTTCGCTCCACCCGGATGTGACTGATCAATCAAATTTAAGACTTCCAAGAGTCCCCTCCCACCTCCTCCAAAAAGCAGATTGTGCTGCTGAGGAGAGAATCTCTCACGGCTCTCCTCTCTTCCCCCTCGCCCTCCTCTGCCCTCATCTCCTGTTCTTATACCTCCTCCCACTCCAGGACAGACAGTGACGGATGAGGCTCTGCGTGGAGTGGTGGTGGTGGTGGGGGGTCATAGATCAGGGCGGTGCTACTACTCACGTCATGGCCTGATAGATGGCCTCCACGCCGTATCGCATGGCGAACTCGTCCACTATCTCCTGGGAGACGTCGTCGAAGTACACCTTCCACGCCTCGTCGCCTTTCACCTGGGGGATCTTCACGGCGCCGCCGTTCTTCACCTCCGTCAGGTGGTGGAACAGGTTCTGAGGGTTCAGGAGATAAGAACGCCGCTTAGAATGACAAGTGATGTAAGCCTCGAGCGGCTTGGTCCATTAACCCATTCTGAGCTGAGATCAGATTCTAAAAAATGTCTATAACATCATGACAGTTTCATTATTAACCGATTCTGACCCGAGATCAGATTCTAAAAGTGTCTTCGATTTTTCAAAAATAGCAGACCTACAAGCTCGTATCGCGCCACTCTGTGGCGCGATATGAGCTTGTAGATCTGCTATTTTTCAATAGCTAAAGCATGACATGATGCCAACACCAAAATGGGTGCCCGGTCAGGATGGGTTAAACCCCGGGGTGACACGCGTTTTAAATGAAAAGTGATATTTAGCTGACATTTAGTGACAATAACCCGTCTCGATTATTATTATGTGTGCCTTTCGCAAACAAGAAAACAAGATAAATGTGAGCGTAATAGTTTGGAACGATGATACAGTAATGGCATGGTGAAATGGAGAGTGAATACAGAAGAGCAAGATATCAGTAGCCTGGTTTCCAGCGTTCCGTGATTTGTTACAAAATCACAGAACGCAACGAACGCAGCGAATCAGGCTGGAACCTGCAGGCTAAGATATCATAACCATTTTACACATCTCCCTTAAATGGTAAATGGTGCATTTATATATAGCGCCTTTATCCAAGGCGCTTTACATAGATTGTGCATTGCATTCACCCATTCACACACACACACATTCATACACCGATGGCGGCGGAAACCATGCAAGGTACCAACCAGCACATCGGGAGAAATTTGGGGTTCAGTGCCTTGCCCAAGGACACTTCGACATGTAGACAGGAGGAGGAGCCGGGATTCAAACCACCGACCCATGGATCATTGGACGACCTGCTCTACCTACTGAGCCACAGTCGCCCCTCTCCATTCCCTTCCATGAAATTAGTTAACGGGCAATTATGGCCACTAGATTTGCCCGTAAACCTCAAGTTTAGCGGGCATATACACCAATATTCGGTAATATACAGGTGTGATGGTACAATTCGGGAGTTTACCGGGAGTTTGTTGGAAAGTTTAACGGGAGTTTCCTGTAATATACACATCCATATTCCATGCATTTTGCGTAGTGCACTACTGTATATCCTTGTAGTTTCTGACAGCTGAAAAAGAGACCTAAACATCATGTGAACCTTCAAAACAATTCCTTGGGAGGACGGGGTGCAACATGGATACAGTGTGCAGCCGGCAGCGCTCGACTCGCACACCGAAAGACATCCCGCTGTGTGTGTGTGTGTGTGTGTGTGTGTGTGTTCCGTATATACGATGCGTACCTCATGCAGACAGGTGTACTGGTGTGTGTGTGTGTGTGTGTGTGTGTGTGTTCCGTATGTACGTACCTCATGCAGACAGGTGTACTGGTGTGTGTGTGTGTGTGTGTGTGTGTGTTCCGTATGTACGTACATCATGCAGACAGGTGTACTGGTGTGTGTGTGTGTGTGTGTGTGTGTGTGTGTGTGTTCCGTATGTGCGTACCTCATGCAGACAGGTGTACTGGTGTGTGTGTTCCGTATGTGCGTACCTCATGCAGACAGGTGTACTGGCCGTGGGGCGGGGCCACCTTCTCCCTCTCCTCTCCCTTCATCTCCACGCTGATTTTTAGCCGGATGGCGCCAGACACGGCAGACTTGTCAGTTCTCTTATCTGCAACGCACGCACGCACACACACACACACACACACACACACACACACACACACACACACACACACACACACACACACACACACACACACACACACACACACACACACACACACACACACACACACACACACACACACACACACACACACACACACACACACACACACACACAAGGCCACGGCCTGTTTGAGCTCTGCAGTGTTGGAAACGCTGACAGGGCCCATAATACTATACGGCTAAGATGCGTTTGTTTTAGAGCATTACCGAGCACAACCTCCAATGTCAGGACAATTTACAATTTAGGCATTTAGCAGACGCTCTTGATCCAGAGCGACTTACATTTAACCCATTCTGACCTGAGATCAGATTCATATGAGGTTTCCACTGGACACACACTGGTCTGATTAACCCATTCTGACCTGAGATCAGATTCTAAAAATGTCAGTCGTTCTTCAAATTTTCAAAAATAGCAGACCTACAAGCTCGTAGCGCGCCACTCGGTGGCGCGCTATGAGCTTGTAGATCTGCTATTTTTCAATAGCTAAAGCATAGCATAATGCTAACACCAAAATGGGTTCCCGTATAGAATGGGTTGAGCAAAAACAAAAGCATGACGTACATTTAAGTAAAAACAAAAAGCATGACATACATCACATATATCAAAAGTAGTTATCATGAATCATGTATAAACTAAGAACGTAACAGTGGAGTATCTATGTCAACTATACATACTATACTATATTATATATTATACAATATACATGTGCACTATAAAGTGCTATGACTATACATAAAATGCAATTCTAGTGCCGTCTACGTAACGAGCTATACGTCTGTCTATAAATAACAATGCTACTATCTGAGTCTACATAAAGTGCTATCTAAAGGGCTAGGCTAGGGCAAGTGCTACGGGCCATGGTGGAGTCTGAAGAGGTGGGTTTTCAGACTACGGCGGAAGATTGGGAGTGCAAGGCTGCAGTTCTGACTGTGATGGGAAGTGCATTCCATAGTTTTGGAGCCAGGACGAGCGTTCATTTTTCTCTGTGCCCTCGGCTTTGTCTGAAGACCTTTGGTCTCTTCGTCCCATTAACTAATTCACACTTTCATTTCCAGTAAGTTAGACTTCTCTAATAGCCTTTCCCCTTAACCCATTCTGAACGGGAACCCATGTTGGTGTCAGCATCATGTCATGCTTTAGCTATTGAAAAATAGCAGATCTACAAGCTCATAGCGCGCCACCGAGTGGCGCGCTACGAGCTTGTAGGTCTGCTTTTTTTTTATTATCGAAGAACGGCTGACATTTTTAGAATCTGATCTCGGGTCAGAATGGGTTAATCAGACCAGTGTGTGTCCAGTGGAAACCTCGTATGAATCTGATCTCAGGTCAGAATGGGTTTTTAAAAAAAAGCCCTGAGGCTATTAATACAGCTCATTCAGAAAGCTGAAAACAATGTCATAAGAACTGAATGATGTAATTGTGGAGAAAGCAAAGAGACACGTCTTCTTTCAACTCCAAGGTAGTTTAACTGGCGCGATCAAGCAGATGACAGCTAATGGATATAATCTAGATTCAAGAATGAGGAGGTGGTGGAATTAGTATTTACTTTATTTTATTACTTAACATTAAGACCTGAGGCCTATGAGACTTCTACAGTCTAAATGTCTAAATCAGTAGTGTTCACACTTTCAAGATTTTTCAAAAATGTAAAAAAGATAGCAGATGTAATATAAGCTCGCAGCTTGGCACAAAGTGACATGCCGTGAGCTTGTATAGGGAAACGCTTTCCCGGTTTTAAAACTCTTCCATCGCCACTAGGGGGGCGCAAAAAGGCCCTGACTGCCAGTTTCGATACATTTGTTAATTGTATTTTATTTTTATTTTATTTTTGCCAAACGTTATACACGTTTTAAAACATTGAGTTTTAACGGGTTCAGTTAAAGGTATATTCAGTGATTTCACTCAAAAAACCGAGAGTCAAAAACGAAACCTAAGGTTTTTTGACCCCCAGGGGTTAACTGGGGACAGGGAGGAACTCCTTATATGGCCAGCACACTCTATAGTAGGGAGGATTATCACAACAAAACAAAACAATAAGTGATATTTGAATTAAGTGAAATCACTGAATATACCTTTAAAAGCCACAATACCACAATGCAACCACAACTATAGTAAAAGTGCTACATGTTTTCAAAATGTGTCAAACATTTTTCGTAAATAGCAGATTTACAATTATTATCGTTTTATTACCGCGATCTTGCATGCGACAACGTGCCTCCGAACCAGTTTGGGAAGACACGATGTCTGAGGAGGTTATAGGGCGTACAAACACCTCTATAACCCCTTTTGGTGTCAGCATTACGTTATGCTTTAGCTATTGAAAAATAGCAGATCTACAAGCTCGTAGCGCGCCACCGAGTGGCGCGCTACGAGCTTGTAGGTCTGCTATTTTTTTTAAAATCGAAGAACGACTGACATAGAAACATGGGCTTTTTCAGAAAACTGTCAGGATGTAGACGACACGTTTAGAATCTGATCTCAGGTCAGAATGGAATAAACACCCCTCTCTGAGGAACTGCAAAACACACCAGATGGAAATTAATTTGCGGAGTTAAATAGCACTCAGTCCGCTGCAGGGAGACTGTACACAACGAGACAACGGGACAACGTCATGAATCCTGTCGAAGCACGTCTTGGGCCTGATGAAAACAAACAGCGGAGAGAGAGTCCAGTGGCAAAATAAATAACCGTCCCCAGCACTGTATAATGTCTAACCGACGGCTCGGCGCTCTACAGTGGAGCGGCGTCGAGTAGAATAACAAGTTCATCCACTGAGAACTCGTTCGGGGGTTCAGCGGACAACCGTAGTAAATGTTTAATAAAAAAAAGATTCAACTTATTCTGAAGTGTACTGTATGCTGTCAGCTTTATATACAGAGACCTCCAATACAGTAGTATTGGAGGGCTCTATAAATACTGTACGACTTTAACGTGCCGTTCCTGTAACTGTTATGAATTGAGTTTAGTTTGAGTTTGAGTTTAGTTTAGTTTATTTGATCATCCTTCAGTTTCAAATACAATATTTAAAGAAAATGAATGTAAGCCGTTGAAAACAGAACAAAACCGAAATAAAACATGAAGATGATCAAAAGGAGTAGGCAGAAGCTAAAAGCTTATAGATGCCTATCCTACTTACAGAATCGTAATACTCATTACATTAACGAGAATTTCACCCTACACCAAACCCCCCCCCCCCCCCGTGTCACCGTAGAGATAGCATTACATAACCGTTAGATTACACATTATAATTGTTGTTGTTTTTTTTTATCCCTATTCACGATACCCTCGTTGTTTTTTTTTATGTTACCATATATACAATAATATTAGTTAATTAATTATTAATAATTACAGTACTAATTACTTAAAGAAAGAAAGAAGGAAAATAAGAAAGAAAGAAGTATCAGTTGATCATACAATAACGTCAACATTATACATAATTTCCCTATAGTATGCTGTATTTGTCCAAAAGGATTCGCTTGAGCAATTTTTTAAATTTTGAAAAGTCACTACTGTGTTTGACTTCCTCTGGTAGGGCATTCCAGATCTTAACCCCTCGGACAGAGATACACATACTCTTCCGAGTGGTATTGGCACTGGGTTGTTGGAAATTTAAGTCTCCTCTTAACTCATACCCCCCTCCCCTATCCTTGAAGTATGACAGGATAGTTTTAGGAATTAGTCTATTTCTTACTTTATACATAATAAGAGCTGTTTTATGTTCAACTAAATCAATAAACTTCAATGTATTTGTCCTTAAAAACAGTTCATTAGTATGATCATAATACCCTACCTTATGCACTAATCTTATGGCTCTCTTTTGTATGATGACAAGTGGCTGGAGGTTTCCTTTGTAATTATTTCCCCAGACCTCCACACAATAGGATAGATATGGTAATATTAGCGTATTATATAATGTGAGTAGTGACTTATAATTTAATAAATACCTTGCTTTGCCAAGAACCCCAACACTTCTTGCTATTTTGGACCGGATATACTTTATATGGGGTTTCCAAGTGAATTTGTGGTCAATTATTACTCCTAAAAAGGTGTTCTCATAAACTCTTTCCAATTTTACATTATTAATCTTTAATTCAACTAATGTGTTAGAATGTATTTTTTTATTTCCAAAGATCATGAATTTAGTTTTTTTCAGATTGAGTGATAATTTATTAGTGTCAAACCACATTTTCAGTTTCTCTAGTTCTGCAGAGACAACCTCCAATAGTTGTTGGAGGTTCTCCCCAGCACAAAAGATGTTGGTGTCATCGGCAAAAACAACATACTGTAGAATGTTTGAAACTCTGCAAATGTCATTAATATATAATATAAATAGTTTAGGACCTAAAATAGAGCCCTGCGGTACCCCACAGGTGATGGGTGAGCTGCTTGACTTATATTCGCCCATCTGGACATACTGTTGTCTGTTTGTGATGTAGCTTTTAATCCAATTAAACCCTACCCCTCTAATCCCATATCGTTCCAGTTTATGTAATAATATTTCATGGTTTATTGTGTCGAATGCCTTTTTTAAGTCTATAAAAATACCTAGTGCATATTTGTTATTGTCAATTGATGAAGTCAATTCTTCGGTTAACTCCATCAATGCCATTGTTGTTGACCGTCCAGATCTAAATCCATATTGGCTATCCATTAATAAATTATGTTTATCTATAAAACTGTCTAACCTTATAGAGAATATTTTTTCCAGGATTTTTGAGAACTGTGACAGAAGGGAGATAGGCCGGTAATTTGTGAAGAGATGTTTATCACCAGCTTTGTGTATTGGGATCACCTTAGCTGTTTTCATTTGACTGGGGAAGAAGCCTGTCTTAAGTGATAAATTACAGATGTATGTTAAGGGGTCAGCCACAGCACTAATAACATTTTTTAGAACTAACATATCAATACCATCGACATCAGTAGAAGTTTTATTGTTTAACTTGTGAACAATGTCAAGTATTTCTTCTTTGTTGGTACTTTGTAAAAAAATTGTGGCAGGGTTCCTTTCATGAAAAAAGCAACATTTTGGTTGATAGTTTGGTTCAAATCAAATCAAACTTTATTTATAGAGCACGTTTTAAAACAACCAAGGCTGACCAAAGTGCCGTACATCAGTGGCAAAAACAGAGAACAGGCAGGAGAACACTGCATATAAACGAGAAACACAATAAAAAATGACAAAAATATAGTACTGTATGCAAATAGAAAGACTCAGAAAATGGAAACGCACTACACCAGTACTTAGGCATGGGCGCAGGCTGCCAGTGTGTAATAGAATTGACTCTTCCAGAAGAGCTTAGAGAGATGCCACAACTCATTTTAAAAGGAAAATACCTTTTAAAATAGACTTCTCTGCAGCCTATAATACTGTGACATCAAAAACGGCACTGTGACCTATTCTGGGTCTTAATATTGGATCCTGCGTTGCTTTTAGTATGCTTTCAGCTTTGTAACACTTTTGCTTCATTTCCTCCTTTTATCCATTTTATGTGAAGCACTTTGAATTGCCTCGGTGTATGAAATGTGCTAGAGGTCTGATTATTCATGTGTCAATATATCCGGTCAGTATTGAGGTCACAGATTGTTTAACATGATTACTCTGACTGTGGAATCACTTTATCTGTTACTACTCCTTTATTGTTTGCTCATAGACCGATTTCTATTTAAACTTCAGATGACTTAAAAACCCATTTTGGGGCGGGAACCCCTTTTGGTGTTAGCATAATGTCATGCTTTAGCTATTGAAAAATAGCAGATCTACGAGCTTGTAGGTCTGCTATTTTTTTAACGACCGACATAGAAACATAGCTTTTTCAGAAAACTGTCATTTTCAAACAGACATTTTTTTAAATCTGATCTCAGGTCAGAATGGGTTTAGAAAGTGGTCGTGTTGCCTTGTTGTGCAAAACGCCACCGTGTAATGCAGTACATCCTATGCAGTAATTTGTTGTTCTTCTTTGTTGTTCTTAATTCTTCTTTGTTGTTCTTCATTTGTTGTTCTTCAGTCAGAGTCCTTGAAACCAAGTTGTTTCCAAACAGATCCGTCCATTGTACTTTGGTAACTGGCCAAAGGCTAGGCTCACCTCGCCTGAACTAAAACAGCTAGTTAGTGAGTTATAGTAAAACGTGATGAATTGAGCAGCCCTGCAAATAGTATACGTTGGCCTTATACAGCATGACTCTCTGAAACCTTCTGACATTTTCTTTCATGACAAGGGTCTCCAAATAGATATTTGTGCACGCACGCACGCACGCACGCACGCACGCACGCACGCACGCACGCACGCACGCACGCACGCACGCAAGCGACTACATATGCTGTAACCTTTATATTGCCCTTCCTTCATAAAGCTCTCTGATTCTCTGAAATGTTCTGAAATTTTCTTTCATGCCAAGGGTCTCCAAATTGATATTTGGCCACGCACGCACGCACGCACGCACGCACGCACGCACGCACGCACGCAGTGCAACCTCCTTACCTAGAGTGCGACTACAGATGCTGTAACCTTGGTCACACACACACACACGCACACACAACACACACACACACACACACACAGTAGCTGTACGACGAGTCTACAGATGTGCCCTGTGACCCCCTCCCCCCCACCCCCCTCCCACTGATCTCCGTTTTCCATTAACCTCAGACCCTCACAAAGAAAAGCCCGGGGGGGATTCTGAAGCAAAAATAAAATTTAGGGCCAAGAAACGTCTCTGATCTTCCGCTACACATCTCCTGATACGTCACCGAAGGTCTGCTTTCTGTCCCTGGAATCTATAAACTACAATGTGGAGCGTTCGCTTTCCGCGCCCATTTTGACCTGAGATCAGATTTTTTTTTTTAAGTCTGTGTTTCCATGTCAGTCGTTCGATTTTTTTGAAAATAGCAGACCTACAAGCTCGTATGAGCTTGTAGATCTGCTATTTTTCAATAGCTAAAGCATGACATAATGCTAACACCAAAAGGGGTTCCCGCCCCAAAATGGGTTAATGTTTTATGTAAAGCCTGTTGAACTGCCTCGTTGTAGAAATGCGTTTACATTTACAAATAAACTTGCCTTTCTGGTGGTCATTTGCATGTTATATCCTTTTGATAACGGTGTGATAACAATGTAGATAATTCAGAGCGGTTCCAGTGTTGTGACGTCAGAACAGATCCATATATGGAGATATAGGTGGTGATCAGGTCAGAGGCTGTCAACCAATGATTATTTGTGTCCCATTTATGCCCATATATGGAGTTCTGTGTCAGGCGTGCCAAATGAGGCTTTTGTGCTGGTTCTGGACAACCAGAAATGCAGAGTACCCGTTTACACCCATCTGTCTGTGTCCCTCTTATGCCCATATATGGACATTTCTCCATATATGTGTCTCTCTGTGTCCCTTTATTCCTATATATGGAGTTCTGTGTCAGGCAAATATGGAGTGTTGTGATGTCAGAACAGACCAGCTTATGGAGTTCTGTGTCAGGCCATGCCCAGATATGGAGTGTTGTGATGTCAGAACAGACCAGCTCCATATATGGGCAGGGGCCCTGTCCAGAGGCCTTTTTGTGGCGGTTCTGGACAAGCGTGGGTCCGACCGACTCGACACCGGGCACTGCACTCCCTGTGGTGGTGGTGTGGGACGTGTGTGTGTGTCGAATTTGAAGTTGGTGTGGCGAACCTTTACGTGGATTGCAGACGTACACACACACACACACACACACGCACAGAGACTTGGTGCAAATATAGTTAGATATATCAATAAAGACACACACACACACACACACACACACACACACACACACACACACACAAGGTCAAAGGTCCACTGACACTATAGGCCGGGCCTTGGCAGAGAGGGAGTGTCTCATCCAGGTGGACACGCAAAGTCAAAATAAGTTAAACCACTTTAACGTATGTTATACCTGTGCGTTACTATGTGACACAATGTGAGCTTGTTCCGCTATGTATGGGGGATACAAATCTTTTGACAAAAAAATGTAATTATAATATTGTTTTTCTTCCGGGGGTCCATGGCACACAATCTCTTCAGATGGCGGTGTATGGTCTGGGGGGGGTCCCTGACATGAGAATATTGAGAATGTTGACTTGAACTGCTCTGTGAAAATGCAGCAAGTGACTTTACGACAAAAGCTGTTATACTGTGTGTAGAGATGAGATGGATGGATATCTTCAATGATGACATCTTGTGAAGTGCACATATCTATACGACAATGTTTTGATGAACAGATCACCCGTCCTTGCCGATTGATGTACAGCGTAGCTCTTTTGAGCTATATTAGATTCGTCAGAAAAGCACTAAAAGTCAGCGGTTCTCAAACGTCTCCAGCTACTTCAATGGGTTAGGAACCCATTAAAGTAGCGGCATGGGGACCCCCCTGGAACCCACAAGGACCCCTGTGGGTCCCCACTAGGTCAATAGCACTGCATGGATATTAGTCTTGTCCTTCTCAGTGTTAGGATTTTTTTCCAAGGGGCGATTATACAAAAAGATTCAAACGGACACTATTGGTTTAGAGACCTACAACCAATAAAAGCCCAGTATGTGCATACTGGGCCCTGGTTGGTTATAGCCTGTTTCCAGACCGAATCTGGTTGGTTCCTCACTACTGCGGAGGGACAGAATCCTCCCACAATTGAGCAATCATGTCAGACCTAATCTGCCTATAGGGCTGTTTCTTTTGCGATGGTAAATGTATCTATGGCTATACGCGCAAGGCTCTGTCACCATACACCCTCCTTGAGAACATGGGTGCGCTCAGTGACCACTCCATCACAGTTCAGCTACGCCCCAGCGAGTGAGCCGTTCTGTCCACCACTCTGTACCTCCAGGCGGAGTGGAGGAACACTCTTTAGGCCTGGCTGCAGGCCTTTTCGTGACTATATCTCTCTCAGTGACCAAAAGAACGGACTGAAATTCGACACTATATACAGTCAAGCGAGAGAGATGAATGAGAAATATGACACACACACACACACACAAACAAAACAAAAGATTGAACTGGGTTCTGTAGAGAAGAGAAATGAAGAGGCGATGTTGAAGTATACAGTAGCTTACAGAAGAGAGCAACGTGGACCTGGCGTCAGCGAGAGGACTCTTTAAAACATTAATTGTGGTTGGTTTTTAAAAGGCCCTGTGCGACAGTACGGGGCGAGGGACGGGTCACTATATTACTGTATACAGTAATATATTACTGTATACAGTAATATATTACTGTACTGAAAATTTCTCCCGTTTAGCAAGAGAGGCGAAAAAAAGCAATGCATCCGAGCAGAGACAGAAACAAGCTATCAAGTCTATGCTTTTCCCCCCTCTCTTTTTGAGTGGAGCCAACCACTCCAATGAACAGAAATGTGTGTCCCTGTATGGGCCGGCCGAGTTTCCGGTTTGTACGATGATTGGCCTCAGGTCGGCTTAACATACAGTATCACTTCCTCTACCTTTAAAGCAGTGGTTTTCAACCCTTTTCATATGAATTTCGACACTACAGTCAAGCGAGAGAGATGAATGAGAAATATGACACACACACACACACACACACACACACACACACAAAAAGATTGAACTGGGTTCTGCAGAGGAGAGAAATGAAGAGGCGATGTTGAAGGAGAGCTGGGGTACTTTACAGTAGCTTACGGAAGAGAGCAAAGTGGACCTGGCGTCAGCGAGAGGATCTCTTTAAAAGATGAATTGTGGTGATTTTTAAAAGGCCCTGCGCGACAGTACGGGGGCGAGGGAGGGGTCACTATATTACTGAAAATTGCTCCCGTTTAGCGAGAGAGTCGAAAAAAAAGCAATGCATCCGCCGGTCATAATAGTTTAACAGAAGTGGGGCTCCCATTACGCCGCCGTGGTCCTCGGGCATGGGGCAGAGAGGCGGGGGCCGCTTAGCGAGGAGAGAAGGATGAGACAGACCTCGAGGTGACGGCGAACATGTCCGTCTCAATGCTATAAGGACCTGGGCCGGTGATGGAGGGAGGTCTTGTAGATCGGCTATTTTCAGCATGCAACCATGTGTAAAATGACTTATACCGGATCTCGTGTCCACTTAGTCCCTTTATCACATCTTAGTCTCGTTTTTATCTCATGACGAAATTGTCGATATATATTTGGTCTTAATTTTAGTCGTCATAGCTTAGTTTTCGTTTAGTTTTCGTCAGTGGGAAAAAGGCAGTCGATGAACATTTTTCGTCTTAGTTTTAGTCGACAAAAACAACACTGATCGGACCAATGTTGATACAAAACAAAAGCCATACTCCACTCCATGGAAACCGTAAAAGAAGACTTTACAACAACTCTGAATTATCCGAGCTTGTCGTATACATCAAATTTAGAACAATCGTGAACGTGTGCGAAGTAGCCTACACCGATTCAGAAGGCATCTCTTGCTATACACACCATAGACAGCCCACTCCATGGAGCTTTAATTGAAACACATTCGCTCGGCACACGCACGTTCAAACGCCTCCGCGATTTCCACAACCACCGTCAAGTACAAGGTTTTACACCCCGCCCTCAGCGTTTTCGCCTACTGCACAGTTAATATAAAACACTTTCGTTCGGAGCATTTGCGCCACAGACCATAAGACATAATATACAAACGTCAGCAACACCGCGCCGCGCTCCTGACCGTGACACATTTCACCAGGTCACCAATCTCACCGTAACACCGCCGTGCTGGAGTGTTAATAAATACTTCAATTGATTAATCCATCAGTCACGCAATCAGGTATAGGCTATATCTTTGCCACGGGTTGCCATATTTTAGAGCAGAGACAGAAACAAGCTATCGAGTCTATGCTTTTTCCCCCCTCTCTTTTTGAGCGATGCAGCCACTCCAATGAACAGAAATGTGTGTCCCTGTATGGGCCGGTCGAGTTTCTGCTTTGTACGATAATTGGCCTCAGGTCAGGTTAACATACAGTATCACTTCCTCTACCTTTGACCCATTCTGACCTGAGATCAGATTCTGAAAAAATGTCTTCTACATCCTGACAGTTTTCTGAAAAAAGCTATGTTTCTATGTCAGTCGTTCTTCCATTTTTCAAAAATAGCAGACCTACAAGCTCGTAGCGCGCCACTCGGTGGCGCACTATGAGCTTGTGGATCTGCTATTTTTCAATAGCTAAAGCATAGCAAAATGCTAACACCAAAATCGGTTAAAGCAGTGGTTTTCAACCCTTTTCATATGAAGGTTTGCATCTGAGCCATGAGATTTAGCCTCTCAAACCCAAAGCGTAGAATAGTTTGTCGTCGTTTGATAAGATTTCATCCACACATGGGAGAGATAACAGGCAAACGTTGATAAAGAAAAAAATTGCTTCTACATTCCCTAATTGTGTATAGACTTCTTGCGAATTAATTTTAGTAATGCAGAAGTTTAACAATAATGTATAACTCTTGAGAGCCTAACATGAGACCTTAATGTACCTGCTTTCATTTTATGCGCTCAAGAGTTAAAGATCTTTGAGGGTCCATTTGGTAACAACTCTCTCATCATTTAGCATGGGGACCACCTGGAACCCCCTCAAGGACTACTGGTGGTCCACGGACCACTGGTTGAAAACCAGGACTTAAAATTTCGACGTCAGGCCCAAAAAAATGGGTTAAAAGAAAACCTTTGAGAACCGCATGGTCATTGTCGTCGATGTTGTTGTTGTTGTCGTTGCGTTATACGTACCCAGGTTGTACCACACGTCCATCTCGCCGCTCAGCATGCGCACCTCGATGATGGTCTGGCCCAGGAAGTCGTCCGACTCGCGCTTGAAGTGCTGCTTGACCCGCGACTTGATGTCATCGTCCTCGTCCCACACGCGCACCTTGATGCGGTCGGTGGCGTTGTGGCACTCGCTGCAGGGGGGGGGGGGGGGGGGGGCGACACGGGACAAACACAGGACACTTCAGTTGACTTGTAGTCAGAAGCAGTTAAAAAATCGCTCTTTTCACGAATTTAAAAAAAATAGCAGACCTACAAGCTCATAGCGCGCCACTCGCGCAGTCGTTCTTCGTTTTTTCAAAAAATAGCAGATCTACAAGCTCAAGCTATGAGCTTGTAGATCTGCTATTTTTCAATAGCTAAATCATGACGTAATGCCCAACACCAAAAGGGGTTCCCGCCCAAGATGGGTTAATCAGTGGTTCACAAAGCACTATGATTATTATTATTATTATTATTACTAACCTTTACCCGCCACTCGGTGGCGCGCTATGAGCTTGTAGATCTGCTATTTTTCAATAGCTAAAGTATAACATAATGCTTGAAACACAAGACACTTCAGTTGACGCCTCGTATATAATAATAATAATAATAATAATAATAATAATAATAATAATAATAATAATAATAATAATAATAATAATATTTTTTGACCTGAGGACGATTCTACAAATGCCTTCTCATTCCTGACAGTCTTCTGAAAAGCCCATGTTTCTGTGTCAGACGTTTTCAAACATTTTCACGTCAAAAGACCCCCAAAACTAGATGCATTTGGCCGTCGACCCCCCCCCCCCCCATCTGAAAACATGTCGTTCCAGAGACCCCCTTCAGAAGCAAAGATTTGAGTTTTAAAAAAAATCGCTCTTTTCACGAATTTTCAAAAATAGCAGACCTACAGGCTCGTAGCGCGCCACTCGGTGGCGCGCTACGAGCTTGTAGATCTGCTATTTTTCAATAGCTAAAGTATAACATAATGCTTGAAACACAGGACACTTCAGTTGACGCCTCGTCACGCCTCGCCACTGCCTGGGAGCGTAGGCAGACCTGACGCGCAGCGGAGGGTCTTCTACCTCCCAGCCAGTGTAAAATACCCAGTAAGCTGGGGCCTCGAGTGGCTTATTGCTTTTCTAAAACGGTTACAAACATATAGCAATATTAAAACTATTAAATTCACAAAAGTATCTACGCTTTGTGCCACCAGAGCGAGCGACCCAGAGCCAAAACACTTCCTTGTTTTGCTCCGCAAGTAGCCTATGTGACGGGAGAATAGCGCTTGATGTATTTACGGGGCTGCCTGGAGCCACACATTCACAGTCATATGAGCCGGGCGGTGCTTAGACGCCCGCACGGCATGTGTTTGTAAAGCAATCAAGCTTTACAAACACATGCCGTGCGGGCTACAAGGCTGCAGTTTGATACAATGCGATTGAAGGAGTGGGTTATCGGTGAAATTTACACCGGTCACGCGACGGTAACCAGCCAATCAGAATGAAGTATTGGGACTACACGTTTTAGAAAAGGTCAATTTGCCCTCTGCCAGCCAACAGTTCTTAATTGAGGAGGTCAGCATGACCTCAGCTCAGTACTTGAGTATATTTGAGCTGGCCTTTTTCACAATAATAATCATCATCATCATCATGCTATAATTCAGTCAATGTGTGTCTGTCTGTCAGAAACACCGCCGTATCTCCTCACCGCCTGCACCAATCGCTCCCACTTTTCACACAGGCATTGACCATTATGAATATGGAGGTTCTTAACGAAGCCCTTTTTTCCAGTATTTTTCTTAATGAACGGCAATTACAGATATTTATGGCAATATCTCACAACGGGTAAAGGTTAGTAATAATAATAATAATAATAATCATAGTGCTTTGTGAACCACTGATTAACCCATCTTGGGCGGGAACCCCTTTTGGTGTTGGGCATTACGTCATGATTTAGCTATTGAAAAATAGCAGATCTACAAGCTCATAGCGCGCCACCGAGTGGCGCGCTACGAGCTTGTAGGTCTGCTATTTATTTATTTTTAAACGAAGAACGACTGACATAGAAACATAGCTTTTTCAGAAAACTGTCATTTTCAAAAAGACATTTTTAGAAGTGAGTGAGTGAGTGAGTGAGTGAGTATCAATCAGTAAAGTCAAATCTAAGATGACGTATAGGCCAACCAGTCGGTCGGGGGGTTGCGCACATCCAGTCCCTCGCATGGTGCTGGACAAAAGGGTCAAGGCTCTACTCTTTCTACTCTATAGTCGCTCCCATGGCGTCCATTCACACCACGACGTCGTCACAAACCAACCACAGGGTGCCTGTATACAGCAATAAGGAGCACAACTATAGGGGAGGGACAGCGTGTTCCTCCTCTCTGTCAGCTAAAGAATTAAAGAGTGGAGGAAACGTGTGGTTGTCACATGTATACACACCCTGGTTTCTCGACGCTATGGGTACCGCCAGGGGTCCAAAACGGAACCCTCTACTACGCGTCTTTATTAACTCTTAGAAACACTGAGAATTTCACAGTGCAGATTGGGGGGTCCCAGAAATAAAAATCCTTTGATCAGATGTGGGGGTCGAATGTGGGGTCAGTGAAACATGGAGGGGGGGGGGGACGGGGGGGGGGACGACGACAGATATTAGGGAGAAAATTGGTGTGTGTGAGCGCTTAACAGCGTTAAATTTAACAGTTGATTTAAAAAAAACAATAATGGTGTTGGTCCCATGTGGATGTGAGACTTAATGGGGCCATGCAGTCATCGGTGACGTTTGGCTTCCTATGTGGACAAGGTTTTCAGCCCAATCTGACCCCTCTTTGACTTCAATTCAGAAACTATAAAACATAAAGATGTGAAAATCAATGTGCGGAGGTACTTCCTTGGGCCTGCTGGCAGCATGCACAAGAAATATGGCACTGATATTAAGTCCACTGGTTAACACTGCACAAACACACACACACACACACACACACACACACACACACACACACACACACACACACACACACACACACACACGTACGTATGCGCACAAGCACACGCACACAGATGCATGCAACGCACGCATCTTCCTCCCCCACACAAATGTGTGTGTTTAAATAGCTTCCAGCGACGCTTCAACAGCAATGGCGACAACATGGGTTCAGATGAGATCTAAATGAAAGCCTGACAGATGTACACTTCAATTAGACAGACAGACAGGCAGGCAGGCACAGACAGACAGACAGACAGACAGACAGACAGACAGACAGACAGACAGACAGACAGACAGACAGACAGACAGACAGACAGACAGACAGACAGACAGACAGACAGACAGACAGACAGACAGACAGACTCCCTTGCGGTAGCTATTATTTTAACTAATCCTCCTCTAAGTGCTGGCTGCTGCATGGTGCATTCTGCTCTGCCAGCGAGCATCAAAGTAATGTATCGCTCTATTAATCTACAGCGCCCTATAGCGTCTTATGGTACGGTATAGGGGTGGGGGGGAGGAGAGTTTTATTATGGCTATCACTGGAGTCTCATTCCAGGTATGGATCCCCCGCCTGTAACCACCTTATGGAAAAAAAGAACACTTGTGTGTCTACCACAGCAGGCAGGCAGGCACGCACGCACTCACACACACACGATATATGGTATCTCAGCCCTAACATAAAATGCCTGAAGTTTCTCAGTATATCAAAGTTATTTGCATATTAATTATTCAAAGGACTGCATTTCAGTTGTGATGCATCTATGACGTGCACACGACTACAACACTACACACAAAGACACAAGAGTAATAATAGGCATTAGAAAACCATGGTTTTAGTATTATACTGCAGAAACCGTGTACGTACTGTGTAGTGTTTGTGGAGGTATAATTGCATGCATGCATCACGTAATTATAGCTGCTGCATCAGATGTCTAAAAATAAACAAGAGATCTCTCTGGGGATGTTCTTTGAAAGTTCCATCCATTATTAAAATAGTATATAAATGAATACAAATTAAGAAGAAATAAAACATAAATCCTTGGCTAATGTCTTTTTGTTCCCAGACCTGGAACGACGAGGTACAAAATAATCCTTTGCATTTGCTGAAACCTGCTTGCATTAACGGATAAGCATCAGATTTGAAAGTGAAAGCTTTAAGTCGACATGAGATGTTTGTTTGTGATTGTGAATTTGCCTAACACTATGATTGGATTAACCACATGAACCCTATTAGGCCTACATTAAAAAAGCAGATATGCAAGCTCACAACGGGCCGCATCTTTGAACGTTGAAAAAATGTTCGATTATTTTTTGAATATAACGACATAGCCAAAACAAACAGGGACGACAGTTTGAAAGTGGTTAAGTGAAACCCATCTGGCAATATAGTCTGAGTTACACAATTATTTGTCAAACAAATGATATGAGAAACTGACTGCTTGTGTGCAATGGGATGTGCGTGCGTTATGTTTCTGTGTCTGCAAAAGAGTAAATTATTCAAAAAGGATGGTGTGTGGGGTAGTGGTGGATATTGCTCGCAATCTCACGATAGATATGTATTATAAGAGGCCAGATAATACGGTATATACTGTATATCGATATATATGGATTACTGTATACATTTGTTCAAAATAATGACCATGTTGCACAAATCGTCTGGAGTTTCGATCGATATATTGCCATATCGGTGAATTGAATGCACCACTAGTGTGGGGTTGGCTTGGATCTGCTATTTCTTTTTTTTAATAGCAGATATACAAGCTCATAGCGTGCCACCGAGTGGCGCGTTATGAGCTTGTATATCTGCTATTTTCTTTGAAGACTCGAAGAACGACTGACATAGCTTTTTCAGAAAACTGTCAGGATGTAGAGGATATTTTTAGAATCTGATCTCAGACCACACTTGGACATCTCAAAAGACATTTATATCTGACCATCTGACCTACAGTAGTGGTGAGATTTCCATCTGACTATAACACGTGGTCAGATTGGGTGGGCTGTGTGCATTTTCAGAGAATGTTTATCTGTTGCATTGTTAAAGTATAGTTCTGTTTTATGTCGTGTGTATGTACATGTGTTTGCAACTTGTCCTGAACAGGTCCTCCCTCGTAAAATTGATTTCTGACACCGATGGGATTTTACCTGTACAAATAACGGCAAACGAAAAGGTCTATGGAACTAACATATTGTACTTCTTAAAAGCCATTTTTCACGGTTTTGAAGAAAAAAAGCACCATGTCATTTCTGTTTATAGCCTACGGTATATTTCTTGGTTATATTGTCTCCGTCAGGTGGAAACCTCACATTCCAAACTGTTACTTTTCAGCATTCCAAATGATTCAAAAGTATCAAAAGTATAGCAGATCTACAAGATCAAAACACGTCACTTTGGGTTGCGTTTCGAGCTTGCAGATCTGCTACTTTTGATGCTTTTTGTGTGACTCCTGTAGTAGTGCAATCAAGTAGGGCATTAGATTACGAAAACTCACAAAAAACGTGGCGTCTGCGCGATATCCTCATTCAAATGTCAGTGTTTCACCGACTATTCGGGGGCCCACTTCAACGCCCTCGCCCCAATTTGGGGCGGGGACCCCGTTTGATGTTAGCATCATGTTATACTTTAGCTATTGAAAAATAGCAGACCTACAAGCTCATAGCGCGCCACCGAGTGGCGCGCTACGAGCTTGTAGGTCTGCTATTTTTTTTTAAATCGACTGACATATAGAAACATAGCTTTTTCAGAAACCCGTCAGGGCGTATAGAAGACATTTTTTTTTAGAATCTGATCTCAGGTCAGAATGGGCTAGAGAAACACATGGGGGTTCAGCGTCGTTCGTTATACTCACAAGAGGAACTTCTCGTCCCACACCGGGTTGAGGTTCCCGAAGATGGTCTTGGTTCTGCGCTTGGTCTTGCCCACCTGGACCGTGACGTACGGGTCACTGGAGCCCGTCTTGTCTTTGGCCTGGAGTCCCTGGGCACACATAACTGGAGGGGGGGGGGGGGGGTGTAGAGAGAGAGAGAACACAACATGACGGTTAAACAATATTTCTAAAACGGGTAGTACTTGATTCTGATTGGCTGGTTATACCGTCACGTGACCGGTGTAAATTTCACTGATAACCCCACACCTCCAATCACTTTACATCGTTCGCAGCTGATTCCGCATCTCTGCAGCTGTACTGGGGAAGGGGAGCTCTTGATTGGCCTTGCAAACCCATGCCTGTGCGGGCGTCTAAAAGCGCCGCCCGGCTCATATGACTGTGAATGTGTGGCTCCACACATTCACAGTCTTATTCGTTTTATTAGGTTTAATGTTGCTATATGTTTGGAACCGTTTTAGAAAAGCAATAAGCCACTCGAGGCCCCAGCTTACCGGGTATTTTACAATGGCTGGGATTGTAAAATACCCGGTAACCTGAGACCTCTCGTGGCTTATTGCTTTAATACTGTAATCGCATGATTGGACAGTGAGTCCTCCAAGAGATTGACTTTGTCAACTTGTTGAAACCTCAGAGTATAAAATCCAGCATCACATGATCCAGTTGAGCACCCATATAATATACTGTATACGACGTTGTGCGAGGCACCGGGCACCCATTTTGGGCATGTTATGCTTTAGCTATTGAAAAATAGCAGATCTACAAGCTCATATCGCACCACCGAGTGGCGCGATACGAGCTTGTAGGTCTGCTATTTTTGAAAAATCGAAGAGCGACTGACATTTCTAGAATCTGATCTCAGGTCAGAATGGGTTCATCAGACCAGTGTGTGTCCAGTGGAAACCTCGTATGAATCTGATCTCAGGTCAGAATGGGTTAACGATCTCAGTGTGTCGCACAGCGCATGTACAGAGCTGCTGTTTTGCTGTTTTCTAAAATTCTGTTTTTCTAAAATATATATGAGTTTAGACAGCGAGTCCTCCGAGACCGTGGTCCGAACCCACCAGTGGTCCTTGAGGGGGTTCCAGGTGGTCCCTCAGCTAAATGATGGAGAGTTGGTAACCAAATGGACCCTTATTAGATATTTAAACCTTATTATATATTTAACTATTTAGAGTGTAAAATGGATTTGCTCTCATTTGACACAATAATTCGACACAAGTCGACACAATAATTGTTATTTTGTTAAAAAAACCTGTTGGAATTGTGGAAAAACTTTATCCAACGATAACAAAATATCCCTTAATTTGGGTCTGAGAGGCTGAATCTCATTGAATTGTGGTCCGTGGCTCAAATGCAGAATAAATAATGGGTATTGATATGAAAAGGGTTGGAAACCACTGCCCCGAGAGACTGACTTGACTGGAAGTACACTAACATGTACAACATTGAAAGTGGTCATCTATTAGTGTGTAAAATGGACCCATGGCATGTACCCCTTTGCAGTGCAATGCTGAGAGAGCTTATATAATATATAAGTATGTAATAAAAGAGCAATGGGCTGGGTATCTTTTGAGTCCAAAGTAATTTGAAGTAACCACCCAGGAGAGAATAAAGGCAGAGAGTGAGTGAGTGAAAGAGAGAGAGAGAGATATCTTTGCAATATGAAGCATTCATTTTGGTTATAACTTAACAAAGCATCATCTCCCGTTAACCCTTCTGACCGGGCACCCATTTTGGTGTTGGCATCATGTTATGCTTTAGCTATTTAAAAATAGCAGATCTACAAGCTCATATCGCGCCACCGAGTGGCGCGATACGAGCTTGTAGGTCTGCTATTTTTTTTTAAATCGAAGATCGACTGACATTTTTATAGAATCTGATCTCAGGTCAGAATGGGTTCATCAGACCAGTGTGTGTCCGGTGGAAACCTCGTATGAATCTGATCTCAGGTCAGAACGGGTTAAGCAGCCGCGGAACAAAATGCCATTCTATGAGAGTCTAGTTTAGAGTCTAGACAAGACGTGGCATACGTATCTCCATGTGCCCGCCCCGCCCTGAGCCCACGGTGAATCAATCACTGCACACACTGCAGCATCCATACATACAGTATGCAATGTACACATGCACTATAACCCCTGCACACACTTTGACACAGACACTCACACACACACACACACACACACACACACACACACACACACACACACACACACTCACACACACACACACACACACACACAAATGTCGTATTACGTGCACGCACACAATTAACAGTGAGACACACACACGTCCAGGAGATGGAGATCGAGACAGTAGTATTTCAGTGAACCATAAAAGGAGGACGGTGTGTGCAGGACATTAAATATGCATAAGTGACAGGCTAAATAATGCAGGGGACATAATACATCCCCCGTGCAGCCACACAGGGCTGCTACAGAACGGGGAGGCGCGCGGTGGTGCGCTGCCGGCCCACGCAGGGCAAAAACCCTCAGAATCAAATGGCTTCCGTCCACATAAGACTGACGAGAGATGAAAGAGAGACCGACATTATGGACAAGGTGGAGACAGACTGTGTGTAGTCACAGAGTATTATGAGAAAGGGCGGCTGGGACTTTAACTGATTGATTTTGCTTCATTAATTTGCGGAAACAATAGCGCGATTAAAACAAATTAACCCATTATGACCGGGCACCCATTTTGGTGTTGGCATCATGTTATGCTTTAGCTATTGAAAAATAGCAGATCTACAAGCTCGTAGCGCGCCACCGAGTGGCGCGCTACGAGCTTGTAGGTCTGCTATTTTTGAAAAATCGAAGAGCGACTGACATTTTTATAATCTGATCTCAGGTCAGAATGGGTTCATCAGACCAGTGTGTGTCCAGCGGAAACCTCGTATGAATCTGATCTCAGGTCAGAATGGGATAACACATTTTAGTTCAGCGCTTAGTTTAGTGCAGCGGTGGACCTTTCTCGCTGGAAAATGTTCAGGCGTTTACCGATCATATACCGGTGCACGCAATGGGAGAATAAGCCGTGGTGTGTGTGTGTGTGTGTGTAAACAAACTATTACAATGATTCCATTAAATTAATAATTTCCTTTGATGTCCGTGTAGTCGTCATACATACACAATGATGTTTGCGGGGGTAATGATGGCATCATGTCTGTCAGTATAAATGTAGCCTAACAAGTGTACAGTACCTATATACAGCCTGTTAACTGCTTATTTACCAACATGTGCGTAATTATATAATAATATGCAGATATGTGCTGTACATTCTATATTTAATAAAAAAGGTATATGGGATTCAAATGGCCGACGGCGATATGAGGTATTTGTGTGTGTTTTGTAAAAGTCCACATGGGCACGCCGTTGTTATTTTTGCCCTGGGGCAGATCTTCTCGCGGAATCTCTGTGTTTCATGACTAGTAATAACTACTGAACTACTGTGTGTTTGAGTCAATGTGTGCGTGCGTGTGTGTGTGCGTGCGTGCGTGCGTGCGTGCGTGCGTGTGTGTGTGCGTGCGTGCGTGCGTGTGTGCGTGCGTGCGTGGGGTCCAGGGACCCTCAGAGTTCCTTGATGGGACCCTAAATTAACCCTTACACTCTTGTAATTAAATTACACTGTACATTTTGCTTCGTCTCCAGCAGGGCAGCATGCAGCAGAGTGAAATGGGGGGACGGGACGGGACTGGCGGAGACACGGAGGCGGCAATTGGCAGACATATCAGAATTAGCTGATTACTGAACTGGTGGGCGCTCGTTTATCATGTGTCCGGTCAGACATTTCTAACACCAAAGGCTCTCAATTATCTACATTTCAGCTGACACAGAATACCTAACGGTCATAGTGGAGGGGGGGAGGGGAGGGAGGGGGGGGGGGGGGAGGGGAGGGAGGGGGAGGGGGGAGGGGGGGGGGAGAGAGAGAGAGAGAGAGAGAGAGGGAGAGAGAGAGAGAGAGAGAGAGAGAGAGAGAGAGGAGAGAGAGAGAGAGAGAGAGAGAGAGAGATTGTGTGAGAGAGAGAGCGAGAGTGAGAGAGAGAGACAGACACAGAGAGAGAGAGAGATAGTGTGAGAGGGAGAGAGAGAGAGAGAGAGAGAGAGAGAGAGAGAGTGTGTGAGAGAGAGATAGTGAGAGAGAGAGAGACAGAGAGAGAGAGAGTGCCTCCCAATCAATGGCAGTTGGTGTTTATCAAAATGGATAATAAATAAATAATGCCTTGATGAATACATTTTAAAATGGACAAGTTCGATACCGGTCCCTGAAAGGCAGAGTTAAGTCGCCCCGTGTTTTTTCTCCTCACGTCTTTCTCTCTCGCTCCCCTCTCTGTCTTCCTAATTCCCTTCGTCTCTCTCTCTCTCTCTCTCTCTCTCTCTCTCTCTCTCTCTCTCTCTCTGGTGTATTGACATTGGCAGAAATGCAAGCTGGGCAATAAGTCAGAGAGAGGCGCGTAGAGCCAGGGTCGGCGGGTTACCATGGAGATGGATGGGACTGCGAGTGAGGAACACAGGAGTCTAGCAGGACCGTGGAGATGTTTCAACATGGACACATGCATACAGTACACCAATGTGGAAATACTCAATAATCAACTTACTTCAAATACAACTACTATACCGATATCCACGCCGTTATACCACAGGCGAGTGCCAGTGTAGCCTCACTCTAGGCCAGGGGTGGGACAATGGCGGCCCCCCACCATCACTTAATGTGGCCCTCAGGTCAATGTCAGAATACTGATATAATATTGAGTTCAGCCGTTACAATTCTACGACATGCAAACATGACCCGCTTGAATTAGCTCAGTCTAAATTAGTAGCTCAATACTTCAACACAAGTATAATTAAAGGCATTTTAAATTACATTAAAAAAATTCAGGATTCCAATTAAAAAAATAGCAAAAAGATTAAGATTTCAATTTGAATATAGCAAAAATAGCCGTTCTATACAAGCTCAAAACAGCTTGTGGATCGGCTATTTTTGCTACGACAGTAATATACTGTATGGCCCCAGGGAGTGAGTGTGGAAATATGGTGGCCCTCTCCATCGTCAAAGTTGCTCACCCCTGCTCTAGGCTGTGTACCAACTCGTGGTGGATTCGTTTTCTCAGTGCGAGCACGGACTCGCGTTTTATAAGCTCCCAAACATGGCACTTTGCACGTGCACGTGTATACCATGGATTAACATGTATAGGCTGTTTCTATAATGGGAGGCCTGTGGAGGCTATTAGAAACGGAAGCTAACGGAAGCGGGGGGAAAAGGCACCGATAATGTTTTTAATCAAATCTCGTGTATCTCTAGGGGCACGGTGGGCGGTGGCACAGTTGGTAGTGCTGTCGCCTCACAGCTAGAAGGTCCTGGGTTCGATTCCCGCTCGGGCGCTGTGGGTGCTGGCGGCGTGTTTCCTCCTCCGCGTCATCAGTGCCCATACCCGAAGGCAGGGTTGGCGAAAGGGCCTTTCTGTGTGGAGTTTGCATGTTCTCCCCGTGTCCCCTATAGGGTAGGTACCCTCACAAAAACATGCAGTAATCCTGGTCTCTAAACTGCCTCCCCCTGGCCAGCCGGGGAGCCTGATGGAGGGGAAAGGAACTGGTTGGAATAACGTGTTCCTTCCACGCGCTACGTCCAACCAGGGAAACTCCCCCCTTTCAAGGAGCAACTTGGACACTCAAGCATGAAGGAAGCCTGAGTTAAGTCTGTTGCTCTCCCCATGTTGGCGGAGGGTGTGTATAGAGCCCAGGATCACATTAGATGATTGACACAGGGGTGAAAAATGGGTTACAAAATCGTGGGATAAAAAATATATTAAAAAAGAAAAAAAATCTTGTGTATCTCTTGGACGGACCAGATGGAAATAATAGCTTTCCTCGAAATATCTCGTGGATGGCTTGGATTGGGTTAAAGTGGCAAAAGGGAGAGTATAGTCATCATGCAGGATGTTTTGCTTACAAAGTTTTCAATGATAGCAGATCTACAAGCTCACAGTGCGACACATTGTGAGCTTGTCGTTCGGCTATATTTGAATGGGTAAGTATATAATATGGCTTAATTGGATGCTCCTTGGCACAAAACATCCAGCCATGCTCCTTGCATGAAAACGCTTGAGAACCACACTGGCCTACATAGTATACCGCACTTGAGTAAACATACTTAGTTACTTTCCACCACTGTGTCTGTCTAGTGTCTAGCGGGCCGTGCAGGGAGGCCATGGAGGGCTGTGCATAGAAGGCACAACCCTGGGGCTTTAGGTTAGAGGGGGGATGGGAGAGGCTGGAGAGATCTACAGTACACTGTACCACTGCCAGCCAAAACAATAGCACTGTAGGCTATAACACACGGTAGGTCAACCTATTAATATGAATGTTTACAAAATTCTGTACCCCCCTCCAACTGTAAATATGCTTTCCCCATTTTCAACAGTTTTTTGAGTGGCGCAACCACTCGTATACAACCAGCAATGTCCGTGCTCACCTATGCATGTATGTGTTTGTTGAATGGTGCAACCACTGCAGCAATGTCCGTATGTGGCCATGAGCACAAGTATATGACTTATTAGTACAAGTAGGGGGATAGTGCCTGCTGCCTGCTAATGAGAGAGAGAGAGAGAGAGAGAGGGGGGGGGGGGGGGGGGGGGGGGGGGGGAGGGAGAGACTGCACCACTCAGTTCACGCGGGTGTGATTTTTTTATCATATTTTGACATTTGCTTTAGCAATGTACAGTAAACTTATGTTTCCTCATGCCAATATAAAGCTCCTTTGAATTGAATTGGAATCCCTGCTGTGTCAATAATGAAATCAGGCTGGGATTCTGTGATGCTGAAGTTTGGTTACTGTGCCTGAGAAAAAAAAACCCAAACAAACAAACAAACAAAGGAGCAGCCTCAAAGGCAACAATGCCCAACCTGTGGGCCAGACGGACATTGCAAGTGGCCCCCAAATAACTGGCAAAATATTAAGATTGTAAAGGTAAGAGCGTCTGCTAAATGCCTACATTGTAAATTGTGATTTCACAATTGCAACAGATACTTTCCACAGAAGTGGAAAGTAATTACTGTAAGTACTGTACTTGATTTGAGGCACTTTTACTTCAATTGAGAATGACAAGCTTACATAAACCAATGTAGTTTTACCTCCCACAACCTCCCGTTTAATGCAATTGAACCCATTCTGGGCGGGAGCCCTTTTTGGTGTTAGCATTATGTTATGCTTTAGCTATTGAAAAATAGCAGATCTACAAGCTCATAGCGAGCTTGTAGGTCTGCTATTTTGGAAAAATCGAAGAACGACTGACATAGAAACATGGCTTTTTCAGAAAACTGGCAGGATGTAGAAGACATTTTTAGAATCTGATCTCAGGTCAAAATGGGTTAAACAAAACAACAAAACACCCACGGACTGCCCTTTCAGACTAACACATTCGACTTACAGTATGCTCAAAGTGTTGTTTTTTTACACTTAGGTCTAATCCCACACTCTAAATGTGTAAAAGTCACTCAGAACAAATGTGATTCTGATTTTATTGTTTTCAACTTTTGTTTAGAAGAAAGGAATCACTCAATACGGGACAGTGAATCAAGCAAAGTGCGGTTTTGCAGTTCCCCATAATGTCCCAATATGGGGAGCTGAATCAAGCACAATGGATGGTGTCGAGGCATCTCGAGGCAGATGGAGCCCCTAAGGAGCTGCCTGTATTTGTTTTATTATGGACTGTAGTTAAGATGTATAGGACTTGGCCCTCATTCTGCACAGCAAAACTCTAAGCTTTACTGCCTTTTTGTGGCTGCTGTAATGCATTTACAATTTAGTGCCAGTCAGAGGCACCGCGGGAGGAATCGAACTAGACGCCCCTGCAAAATATGCCCTTATATACAGTGTGGGGAAAAAAAGTACTCTACTTAAAGATGGAGTGCCGTGAGACTTTTATATTTTGTTCCGTTTTTCATGTGTTTATGAGGTGACAAGTACTTCATGTATAGACCCCTTTGGTGTGGTTGTTATGTGCAATGATGTCTGTCCCTTTGCGTTTAGGGTTTCTTTCTTGGACAGTCAAACGTGCCAATGAAAAACTATAAACAGTGATATAGTGGCATCACAATATCATCCCCTCCCCTAACCCCTCCCCCTGTTATCATACAACCACCACAGATGTGGGTGCTGCTTCAGTTCAGGTGGATCACCACCCATCACCACCCACCAGGCAAACCAGACATACTTAAAGTAAACTTTTCAACCTATTTATATAATAGGTCCTCACTAATAATCATGAAAAAATGGCACGATTTCTTTCTACTCAGTCTGTGTCTCATAGGAGGGCTGTGGGCAGTTTAGAAACCGTCTTCCAGTGACATCCTCATTAGGTAGATTTATTTTTAAACAAGATTTCTTTACAAAAATGTTTAGATTTTCATTATCGTGAGAACGATGGCTTCCATTTTCGCATTGCAACTTTTCAGTACTAGAAAGCCTGCAGTTTCTATTAGCTTGTATTCCCCATCGATGATGTCACTGGAAGACGGTTTCTGAACTGCCCACAGCCCTCCTATGAGACACAGACCGAGTAGAAAAAAATTGCGCCATTTTTTCATGATTATTAGTGAGGACCTAGTATATGAAGATAGGTTGAAAAGTGGTGAAGTGGTCCTTTAATGAACGGGGTGGGCGTGTCCACTTAACATTTTTAACAAATACGGTTTCAGGGTGGAAGAAAATCACAGCACCACATCTTTAAGTAAAAGCATCAATATTGCAATGCAGAAATACTGTTCTGCAATATGAGTACTTTTACTTTTAGTTCTTTAAGTAACCTACATTTTGATGCCAGTACTGTACTTGAGTACATTTTTAACACAATACTTCTACTTGTAATGGAGTAGGCTACATCCGCATCGCCGTATTTATACTTTTACTTAAGTAAAACATTTGAGTACCTTTCCCACCACTGATTATACAGCCGTGGAGCCTGTGTCCCCTGTGGCTCCAGGACGCCTCTGCTAAGAAGCCCTTCTAAGGCAAAACCACGCTTATAAAGCTCCCTCAGATTGAACAGTTAACAGTTAAGTATAAGTGTGGGGTTGCTGCCGAATAGCAGCCGTCGGGCACGTGCACACATAGACATCTTTTGCCCTTTTACCCGTCTCTAAAACAAACCCAATTTTGTTTCGAAATCCACGTTGTTGTACACTGCAGATCTCCAGTAGATAAAAGTGTGCTGGGCTGCGCCCCTGAAAATAGCAGATCTACAAGCTCTCAACGCATCGCAGCGTGACGCGTCGTCGTGTGAGCTTCTAGATCTGGCTATTTTCGTCCAAAAGTTGCCCTCTCACGGGATTTCATCCGCTGCCTCTTTAACACTCTCTACACGTCCCCGGCAAACCGCTTCACGTCCGTGCTGAAAGACGGCGTAGCAACACTTTAATAAGGCTTCGGCGAGTCGATTCCTACATAGCTACTCCACACGGTTCTCCCCCGAGGAACCGCTATACAGCCTCCTATTGCTCCTGCGCTAATGTCGGGGAGTTAGAAACACGCTGAGAAAAGAGCCAGGGGCCAGAGGTCGGCCTCCCCCACTGGGGGAACCCACAGGGGGGCTGTGTGTGTGTGTGTGTGTGTGTGTGTGTGTGTGTGTGTGTGTGTGTGTGTAGTGTACTCTTATAGTTTTATTCCGGGGGTGCAGAGCTTACTGAAAAGGAAGAGTAACACTAGAGTGAAAGTCGGGAATGGACCGAGTTGACCGCCGACCGAGCGACAGCGGGTTGTCTCGGTGTCAAGGCAAGCCAGGGGTCGCTGTGGGACCCCTGGCTCCCCCTGGCTGCCTTCGGAAAGGATTCCCTATTTTATACTCTGTCGAATAACAGCTCACATTAAAGGAGAATTCCATGCTAGAAGGCTTTCTTAGCTTTCTTTGTAGTTGTTACGTCCCCACCAAGGAGGTCCAGGCGTTATTTTTTGTGCAAAAACTACTTATTGGCTATTTCCCCTATCACAAGCCCTCAATGAATTGCATTGAATGGAATGGGAATTGAATGGGGCTATGGGGTGTTGTGCTAATTCGCTTATTTCCCCAGAGTTAGTGTCGAAGTGTCCTTGAGCAAGACTCTGAACCCCTAATTGATCCCACTGTGCAGGTTGGTGTCTTGCGTGGTTATTTCCGCCATCGGTGTATGAATGGGTCTGGATGAAGGCGCTATATAAATGCACGATTTACCATTACAGCTCACGTTAAAATGAGTGTTAAAAAGCTCTATATTGTGATAGTATAGAGTGTTTGTTCAGGAGTCTCCATGTCTAGCCAGCTTTTTATTAAACAGAAAATGCATTTTCAGGTCCTGACTTTATCCAATCATGGATAAAGAACTCAGTCAGGATGCAGATTAAACAGGTGAAATTGTAAGTGATTACACAAAGAAATGAGCAGGCAAAAATCTAACTGGAACATTATAAAAAATGAACACGGAGTCCGCCAGAAACGAGGTTTAAATAAGTACCCTAGCCCGCCAAACCGGAGATTATCGGGTTTCGCTAGCTGATGTTGCTAACCGCATCAACACAGAGTGGGACACGCAGATGTGCGCGCATCCACTCCCAGTCTAAGCCCACCATTCACAGCTCTGTATCTCAGAAAGGACATTGAGGGGGCCGTTTCTGGTGAATACAATGGTTTTCAACGGGCTATAATAGCAAGCGGGCTGACACTCGCGGTCTGCTTTTTCACACCACCAAACTAGACAACAGCACCCGGGCATCACACCACACACAGCAGTTTGTCATTGTAACATTCGGTTACGGATATTTGGCTCTTCAAAGCAAGTGTTAAAACCTTGGCAATACGCTATTGAGGGATTAATTAATGCTGCCGCGAATTGAGTTAATCTGAAATTAAGCTGAATGACTACACTCTCTTGATCGGCTGAAATGTTGTCACCTAGCTGAACATGTATTTTCTGCTGGAGAGACAAGGAGACCCATGTTACTGAACAAACACTCTATAGCAATGATTACCATCAGAATGTAGTGATTTATAACCTTTTAACAATAAACTCTTTGTTTAAAAATATCACTTACCATAAATTCAAGTAAAGTTAACAGTCAATTAAATATCTTCAGGATCAATAAGGAAACACAAACCTCAGCATCAACTTTGAACCTCACAGATCGAACCCTGCAGATTTCATCAGTTTCAGCAGGCTCACGTTTCCATCGTGCCCTTTACAAACATGCATTCACTTAATCAACTATAGGACCATGACATTGATTATTTCCCACACACATTACGCTGAAAGCAATCCCATTCCACAGTATGATGAGCAAACTATCTATTCAAACAGTCAAGGAGGTTAACTCTATGGCAGAGGTCGTACGACCATGTCTTTGCAAGCCGCCGAGACGATCACTGGATGAATTGAAAAGTATAGTATTTCCCCCCAACAATTAGGAGATCTATTGAAAGCTTGTAGATCAGACACCGGTCTGTAGAGTAAACGGCAAAGTCCTGTTCAAGAAGAAAAGGTAATACCAAAGACATGGTAGCGTCTTTGAGCCATCATTGGGCCGGTGTAGACCATAAACGCCAAGGCTGATTTTCTGTGACAGTCCGTTCCTGGTCCCGTTGCCTGCGTTTTCAGCGTTTAGACGAGTTGGCTCTAGCGACTAGCAGCCTTCGCCTCCGAGCGGTTGACCTCGCTGGGGATTTCGCTGGGGATTTCCACTCTGGAAGGGGGTTTTCACTAACGCCATTGATATGATATTGACGAATCTGATATTTAATTTTGACGTTTTCTCTTGAGACCGTCTAAACAGGGCCTAAGTATACAATATGGCCACGAAATAGGGCCCCCAATTTAGCTGGATTCTAGTTTCTTATTATTATTTGTATTTATTTATTTATAAACAGAATCACATTTGTAGCCTACTGAGAAAGTGTTACACATTAACAAGTAAGGGTTGGGCTGGGGTTAGACCCAAGTGTAAAAAACTAAAATAACACGTTGAACATATTTCGCATTGTTAAGTTTGTTTGGAAAGGTCTGTTTGGTCGGTGGGTGGTTTCGTTGAAATAGAAACAGGAGGTTGTAGGAGGTAAAACATTGTTGTCAACAAATTGTCCATGTCCTGACCCTCATAAAATATTTCTTAGTTAGATAATGCATTTGCCTGTTTCGTGTGCAGTTTTCCCACACACAAAATGTTTATTATGGCTTCTTCTGTGCCTCAGCTTGACATCAAAAGGATTTGCTACTAATAGTTTGTTTCTGTAATTGTCTCTTTCTTCTTTCAGCTCGTCCAGATGGGTGAGTGTGGGTGAGTGCGTCAGTAAAATATTTAATTAGTCCCCCGTTCTTACGCTGTTGCCTCTAAAAATCTGTATTATTTTGTTTCATTTGTTTTATTTTATTTCATTAATCTATATTTTATGTGAACGATAGCTCACATAAACAGTATTTGTTGATTCACGTCCGTTCTTAAGATAATTGACATTTTAGCCCCTGGCTAAAATAACATATTATTTTGTAATGCATGGTCTCTGTCGCGTGGAAACCTTACTATGTCCAAAAATGATACTTTTCAGGATTAAAATTCAAAAATAGCAGATCGAAAAGCTCAAAACGTGTCGCTTAATTCCTACTGCGTTCCGAGCATGCAGATCTTCTACTTTTGATGCTTTTGTGTGGCGATGCAGTATGATCACTGGCGTACGGGAGGGTACGCTATAGCGACGCAATGCGGTGGGGGCCCCAGTTAGCCAAACTCTAACTATCTCTGCAATAGAACTTTGTTGGCCACCCATTTTACCCATTTGAGATCAGCTCGAGGAGTGACAGCATTGCTCGCCAGCTGGGGGAGGTCCATGTGCTTCAATGTTTATACAACTGTTCTGTGTGCTCCCAGTCGAAATGGGCTTTTTTTCCAAATCGCCGAGAGGGGACATATTAAGCAACATAGAAGATGGTAAGTGAGTCTTTTTCCGTGATGTGACACACTGCATGTGGTGAAAGGGCCCCACCCTCCTCCTTGCAGGGTGGCCTCGGGGACTTTGAGCGACGCCACTGAGTATGATCAAGTTGGGCGTTCATTTATGATTGTTGCTGTTCCAGAAAACTGTCAAGATGTAGCAGACACGTTTAGAATCTGATCTCAGGTCAAAATGGGTTAATAGATATGTCATACAACTATAGCCACGTGGGCTATAGTGCCTAAAGTTATTGATTCCACCGCTCAGGTGAGTTGAGTAGGATCATTTAAATATTTAAATAATATAATCTCAGAGGCAGATATTGCACTCTTCAGTCATCACTATTATTCATTGGCATCCATCGGTCTCCAGAGACTATGGGGTGGAGCTCTGGATAGGGGTTCTTCTGCTTTTGGGAGTGTGGCTGAATACGCAGGATTTGCAATCCATTCCGCACTTTGTTTTTGTTTTTTTTTCCATACAAAAAGCATTCTTAGTTCACAAAAAAAACTGGCCGAAGGCATGGGGAGAGAGTATGTTTTGCACTCCGTCCGTGTGTGAGTGTGTGTGTGTGTGTGTGTGTGTGTGTGTGTGTGTGTGTGTGTGTGTGTGTGTTAGTGTGTGTGTGTGTTAGGGTTGGGTGACGATACGAATACATCGTCAATCGCGAATATACGAATCCAATCGCCGAATATTTTTATTCAGCGATTTCTCGGGACGATTTAGCCCAATTAACCTAAAGTAAAGTGTGAGCAACATGTGAATCAATTTGGCCCAGCAAAGTATAGTAACAGCGGCCGGGTGGAAATCACCTCCTCCCGTTATAATGTATGCTCCCACAGTCCCCGCACTCAGCAGCATCGGGCACCGGGGCACGGCACTTACGGCAGCCGCCAGCCAGAGTAAAGGCTGGGAGCCTGGGAGCTGGGAGGATGTAGCCTACATGTTGTTTAAGCTCCGGAGTCCAGACCCATGCAGTTTAATAATATACAGTCACAACAGAATGCACACTGCTGTCTCGTGTCTCATCACAATCCCAATGCCTCAAAAAAACTGTCTACTAGTGTAAGTGTATAGGCTCGGGGATCATAAGTTAGCTTAGCGTGTAGCCCCTACTGGTGCTGCAACCCACTGATTGAACTTCATATCCACCTGTAATCTAAGTTATTTTTATTGACAACGCTGCAAAAATAGACAGATCTACAAGCTCTCAACGCGTAGCGAACGGCACTGCAAAAACAGGCAGGACGCGATGCCTTGAGAGCTTGTAGATCAGCAGCAGCCAGGCCGCAGCAGCTTGTGGGCTCCACTGCTCTGCTCCGAGCCTCCGACGGACCGCCGTTGCGGGGTAGCAAGGGAGCAAGTTACCCTGGCTGCGCAGCTGCGCTGCAGTCTGCAGAAACAGACTGATCTACAAGCTCTCAACGCCTAGCGAACGGAGCTGCAAAAACAGGCAGGACGCGGCGCCTTGAGAGCTTGTAGATCTGGCTTTTTTGCGACCTGCAGTGAGCTGTTCTCACTTTACTTTTATGACACGAATACATCGTTAATCGGCGAATATTTGTCAGACGATGGGCGGTTGAAAAAAATTGGCATATCGCCCAACCTTAGTGTGTGTGTGTGTGTGTGTGTGACGTGCGTCCGTCCGTCTTAACAGCTAATCTCCGGCACCGTTAACCCGGTCGATGCCAATCTTTCCAGAACGGCCTGTTAAGGTGGTTGCACGCCTGCCGTGTTTTTCGGAAAACCGATTGAGAAACGCTGCTAAAAATCCAAATCCGCATCCGATTCGCGCCCGGTGTGTGGAGACCTTTATAGCGCCACCAGGAGGCCGACTTTTGTACAATTTTTTTATATTACTCCTCCAGATTCTGTCCAAAAATCCCACAAATCATTACACAGAATAGTCATGTGTTCAAGACGGATTTCACATTCCATCCTAACTGGCTAACATTGGCTTTTAAAGTTTGCAGGATTGTGTGTGCGTCCGACAAAATGCCTCAAATCATCCTTTTTTTCACATTGGCCTATAAAAGCGCCACCAGGAGGCCACAACCTCACCTGCCCTGGAGGAGACCTGTGCCCCGAGGGGCACTTTATCTACTTTGATCTCCGTCTGTAGGGGCTTCATTGTTTTATTCATTAGTGTATAAGTTTACTAAACCACCAGCAGTTTTAAATCAATGTAGAGCTAACATTTACAGAGACAAAAAATTAAGTCTTCAAGAAATGTGCTGTAATAACAGAGTGGCTTCACCGAGCAATTGAAAAGCCTTTCAAACAGCTTAGTCTATCTATAAATTCACAGAATATCTGAGAGAGAGAGAGAGAGAGAGAGAGAGAGAGAAAGAGAGAGTGTGTGTGTGTGTGTGTGTGTGTGTGTGTGTGTGTGTGTGTGTGTGTGTGCGTGCGTGTGTCTGTCCTTCACGTATCTTGAGAGCCGCTCAAGCAATCGACTTAAAATGTATGTTTTAACTTCAATGTCACCCGGCCTTGGGTACAACGGGTGTTGCCCATCTATAAATTGGACGACATCTTACCGAGGAACCAAGGGCGTGGACGCACTGTCCAGTGTTAAGTGTTGATCAGAGGAGCGGTTCTCAAGAATTCATGTTGATCAGAGGAGCGGTTCTCAAGAATGCGTGGCATTTCCTATAGTGCAGTGGTTTCCAACCCTTTCTGTATCAAGGCCCATTATTAAGTGAGCATTTGAGCCACGGAACCACCATTTGATGACATGTATAGCCTCTCAGACGCAAAACTTGAAATATCGTGTTGTCGGATAAGATGTTGTCCACAATTCCATGTTGATGTCGGTAAGATAGGAGAGATAACAGGCAAATGTTGGTCAAAATAACAATTACTCTCTAATTTGTGTAGACTTCTTGTGAATTAAGAAATGCAGAGATTTAACAGAGAATTAATTTGGTTTCATTTTACACTCTCAAAGAGTCAAAGATCTATAAAGGTCCATTTGGTTTCATTTAACACTCTCGAGAGTCAAAGATCTATAAGGGTCCATTTGGTTTCATTTTACACTCTCAAAGAGTCAAAGATCTATAAAGGTCCATTTGGTTCCATTTAACACTCTCGAGAGTCAAAGATCTATAAGGGTCAATGCATCGTTTAGCTGCCGGGACCACCTGGAAGCCCCTCAAGGACCACTGGTTGATAACCACTGCTATAGTGATCACAGTGATTGGGATTGAGGTTGAACTGTACACCACAACGTCCATGCTATATATACTGTACGAGCGCCTCCTTATGGTGTTGCTAAGGAACCACGAGATGCCAGAGGTCACGTACTGTAAATACAACCTGAGGCAATACTATCAATAGCATCAACATCAAGTTTCTGTTACTGCATTGACCATTTACTCACCTCGGTATTCAGAGAGACGTTTCACTGTGTAAAAATACACAGTACTGTGTGTACAGCACTTTTGGGGAGACGGACAAGACCGGCAAATGAGTCACCTACTGTACAAAGACCCTTCTCTGGGGCATTGCCTCCACTGTAGCCCTAAACTAGCCTATATAACCCATTTTAGGCCTATTCAAAGATTTGTGCCGCAATTTTTTAAGAATTTTCAAAAATAGCAGACCTACAAGCTCATAGCGCGCCACTCGGTGGCGCGCTATGAGCTTGTAGATCTGCTATTTTCCAATAGCTAAAGTATAACAGAATGCTTGAAACACCAAAAGGGGTTCCCGCCCAGAATGGGATAATTTGACATGACGTCACCCATTGATTCCAAATCAATCGATGATGGTTTGGAGGACGTTATACTGTGTATACATATAAGCTAATTTACTTTTTTATTTGTACTTTTACTCAAGTACATTTTGAATCCCGAACATTTACTTGTAACGGAGTAGTCCTACATTGCAATATTGATACTTTTACTTAAGTAAAACATGTAAGTGCTTTTTTCCCCACCACTGTGTGCTATAGGGGCAGTGAGGTCCGGGGACCCCCCCCAGGGGTACCTGAGGGAGTTCCAGGGGGGGACCCAGCTAAACGACAGTTTGGAACCAAATGGACCCTTTTGGGTGTGTAACTCTGAGGGTGTACAAATGGAACCAAATGGACCCGTTACACACTCAGAGTTACATTAACATTGATTTTACAATATAAATCGGGGGTCCCAGAGATAGAAATGACATTCAATGGGGGTCCGTATAGACTAATTCATGTCAAACTGGGGGGTCCTTGAAATTAAACGGGTTGAGAATCACTGCTAGAGCCGTCAAAATATTTTCTTATGGGGGTCCTTTGCATATTTTTTTTTAAATGGGGGTCCGCGGACTCATCAGTGTCAATTTGGGGGTTCATTTAGTTTTAGTCACATTTTAGTCACCTGGAATGTTTTAGTGTGAGTCTAGTTTTAGTCGACTACATATAAGATTTTAGTCGACTACACCTACAGTTGATTTAGTCGACTAAAATGTATTTTGGCGGGCCTCGATGCCATCGTAATAACAGTTTTTTTCACTTGCTGAAAATAGCTGATCTACAAGCTCACAACGTGTCGCAGCGCAACGCATTGTGAGCTTGTAGATCTGCTATTTTCAGCATGCAACCAAGTGTAAAATGACTTATACTGGATCTCTTGTCCACTAGTCCCTTCCTAACATTTTAGTCTAGTTTTTATTTGTTGACGAAATTGTCTTAGTTTTAGTCATCATAGCTTAGTTTTCAGTTCGTTTCCATTTAGTTTTCGTCAGTGGAAAAAGGTAGTCGACGAACAATTTTCGTCTTAGTTTTAGTCGAGGAAAACAACACTGCTGTGAGCGAGAGGGCGACATGCACACAAGAGCAGCGTCTTCCCTGAAGATCTCTCCAGATCGTCCGCAAGGACATTAATTACTCCACCCCTACAGCTGGCAAATTAAGGCAACAACACGGGGAGCCTACATTATGCTATGTTTATTTCATCCACTTCCCCTTTTGTTATGTCATAAATCTCATTAACCGCAGCACCCTCGATCCTAACATGTGTCTTTTGTACAGTGTATATACTGCCATATTTATGGGACGTGTGTTAGAAAAAGGTTGTGTCACGACTGTAACAAAATTACATCAATCACTCACTCACTCACACGGCTGCCACGTTAGCCGCTCGCTTAACAGTCGCTGATTAAAACTAAACCGAACGCACACATTTGCATATTATCACTGCGCAAAAACCTTGGAATATGGATGTGTATATTACAGGAAACTCCCGTTAATCTTCCCAACAAACTACCGTGAAATGCAGTTGCCGTAATTGCCCCGTTAACTCCTCTTTTCACGCAGTGTATATTATGCAAAATATAATATATAATAATTATATGTATAATATAATGTATATATATAATATATAATATAATATTAATATAATATAATATGTAATATTGTATATTATATTTAAGTGAAATAAATGCATGTATTGCATTGGATTATGTGATCTAAGTACAGTATGTGCCCAAGCAGAGGACAGAAATAGTCTGCATTACTGCTCGCACAAAAAGAGCCTGCAGGGTCATAAATATCAAGTCACTTCCTGGCTGTGCTGAAAGGGTGTTTACGGCCTGCCAGAGGAAGGAGTGCTGACTCATTAATACAAGACATAAAGTTAATGAGCAGGGTTAAATAACTATATGTATAATACCTTTCAATTGTATTAATATGTGTTCTAGAGACCATACTTATATATTGGGAAAGTAAAAGAAACTCATTGTCATGTCTGTAATTGTCCTCTGTAATTGCCCTCCTTCTCTCAGAGAGAAGGAGGGCAGGAAGACTGGCCTGTGGCCTCCATAGAGTATTAAAAGGATAGAGACTGATCCGGCGCCAAGAAGAAAAACAACAAAAAAAGTGTTGTAACCTGCCGTTTTTTTTCTTCTTTCTAATTATTTGTTCGGCCGAAAAATTGTGTTTGTTGTCATGATTCGTCACGACAAGAGTTGGCTTTGTCCGCGGCGTAAACGTCTTTAAATAAATACTTTCTGAAAAGTCTATGAGGAAAATGAACAGAGAATCATTTCCTGGGCCCTGATAGGGGGGCGGGACTGCGACGCTCTATTGGCTAACAACGTTGGCATGAAGGTGTGACTTCAGTCAGCGCCTGGTTTAACTATGCCAAGTGTCCTAGTATGAGTACATATGCAATGCTATATAAAATGTGCATTATTAATAACCTGTGTTGTGTAATATCAGATTGTAGTCCCCCCCCCCCAGCACAATTATGTAATACAGCATCACAGTCATTTTAACATAGTCACTTTAAACATTATACTTTGGCTGTTCAAAAATAGCAGATATACAAGCTTGTAAATCTTGACATTTGGTGGGAGGGACCAAGTGACAGGCAATTGAGGCAAAAGACGCAAGTGAGGGGAAACATGGGTGAGACTGAAGAGACTTGGGGAAGCATACAGACCAACCTGTTCTATACACGTACCGGCATACACATATACAGTGTATATATATATACTATATTTTTTTTATAGAGTAGGGGTTGGGAAATATCCATTCACTGGTATCACAAGTTTTCTTTTACAATTTCTGTAAGGATTTTCTTAATGCTAGCTGTATCTATATAATTCATTCGAGTTCCTGATTTATTTATGAATGGTTTTGGCCAAAGTCAATTTCAAGAAACTGAGGCAGAAGCCGAGGCAGAGAAAGGAGAAAATAGCCTGCCAATATTACATTGTAAAACCAAACAACGTAAACACTTCGCCAGGGAAAGCAGAGCTCCGCACGCTAACTCTGTAGCCTGGCTAATACATAAACACAACCGTCTGTAGCCTGGCTAATACATGAATACAAGCGTCTTGCTCGACACCACCCAGAGCTGAAACAAAATGTGGAGTTATAGCCAAATGAGCCTGCAACATGCAACGGCCTTATATAAACTATACCCAGTACGTGGTTCAGAGTACTTAAGGCAAAATGGCAATTGCTTATACTGTATCTCCAAAGACCTCCCCTCCTATAAGTAAGTAAGTACAGTATGTAGCCTCATGTGGCCCCATAGGACAGAGCCTATCTCCTGTTTCTGTAGCAGTGACGCGACTTGGTGTACTGTACAAGACTACAAGTATACGTCCCCCGGCCATGATGCTACTGTATAGTACAGTATGTCGCAGGGACATACCCCCCTTGATGCCGAGTGCTGCCAAGCAGAGAGGCAATGGGTCCACTGTTTTAGTCTTTGGCATGACTTTGCCTGGGAATTGAACCCCGACCTCCCAGTCTCAGAGGAGCGGACACTCTAATCACAGTGGTATAATATGCAGGTGTGAGATGTTATAGAGGTGGGTTTGTGTCCTCTCACGTCTTCCAGGCCAGAGCTTTATACACAACAAGGATCCCAGACAAACGGAGCCATATGTCTGTCACCACTCTAAAGCTGCCGCACGATTATTTGGACAGGGACAATGCATGAGTGGCTCGATTTACCGCGGGGGGGGGGGGGGGGGGGGGGGGGGGGGGGGGCAGTGAAGCCAATGGTGTCTGAAGCCAGTTCATATAATGGCCTGTTTGTGGCGCTGTCATTGGGCCCGAAAAAAACCCATAGCTCCATAGAGGTCCACGTATTTGGGCCCAACTTCACCTAGACTGTATTACCTTAATAAACATGGTCATGAATACTGTTCTGCTTCCAGTCACTAGTTTAACCCATTTTTGATGCGGGGGGACCCCTTTTGGTGTCAGCATCATGTCGTGCTTTAGCTATTGAAAAATAGCAGATCTACCAAGCTCATAGCGCGCCACTGAGTGGCGTGCTAAGAGCTTGTAGGTCTGCTATTTATGAAAAAATCGAAGAACGACTGACATAGAAACTTAGCTTTTTCAGAAAACTGTCAGGATGTAGAAGACATTTTTAGAATCTGATCTCAGGTCAGAATGGGGTAAAGTCTAATTTATCATGTCATAATATTATTTTTGGAAAATGATGGTCCCATTTATTTAAAAAAAAGTCGAGTATGTTCTGAGGGGCGTGGCTACCTTTACAGTCTATGATCGGGATCCACCCCCCGCCAACGAAGAAGAAGAAGGGGGGGGGGGGGGGGGGGGGGGAAGTCCCGCCCCGTTGTCTGGGCCAGCCAATGGCCAGCTGGGCCCCAAACGGATCTAGAAAGATGGCGACTTACAGTTCAAGGACTGACAGGCTTCATCGTACGTCCATATCAGACCCGGAGAACGCTTTGTCCATATTTTCTATGGATGGATTTACCACAGAAGCTCCCCGAGAACAGACCGGCGGTAATAACAGACGTACAGTATGTATCAATAAAGTGGAACAGAGCGCAACAGAGTACAACACTTTGATTTTGCTATAGCACTGTATGTCATTATATGTTTACTCATTATACGTCTACTCAAATAAGTAGAATGGTGTCAAACAAATACACCCTGCACATGAAAACAAATTAAAACAATCACACTTGTGTGAAGTGAAGGGCTGCCCAGATGTTTGGGGGGCATGTTGATGTTCTGTGAAAATGTATTTATAATAGTGAGAGACATTAAGGTCCATAGATTTGGCTGGCATAAATTACATCATAATTTACACAACAATAAACAACAAACATTAACGTGGAATTCATCATTTATAATTAGGCTCTCGACAAACATTAAAAGTCCATGGACTCGGCTGGCCTATAATGACGTAATTTCGGAAAGCCAGACATCCTCAGCGCCTCCCCCCCCCCCCTCCCTCCCTCCCTACCAATCTACTATAACTTCAGAATGTCGTCCTGTGCACCGAAAGGCAGAATGGTGTGGGTAGATACACTCTTGGGGATTCCAAGCAGCCACCAGCAAGCAGCCTGTCAGCATTTTGACAGACAGGGACAGCTAGAGTAGGTGCCACCATCGGCAGAGAACCCTCCTGGGAAGAGCCGGGCTCTCCTGGGAGTCCTTGCCAGGAGTGCCATGCAGGTGTTGCACGTGCACACATAAGACATCAAAGGGGGCACGGGGCACTGCCCTTTGAACCGCCTGTCCGTTTCTTCAGACTGTGCGTGCAGCATGGTGAAAGAAATGCAAACGCCACCCTCTCCATGCCATCCCCGAAGGCAGCATTCAGGAGAATTCCCTTTTTCCGAACTCTCCTCAACTTAATTGAACGAGCTGTACGAGCTAATGCCATCCGGTAGGAGGAGCTATAGAACTACACGGTGTGTGTATAATAGATTTAAACACTCTTTTGTCCCCCTGTCAATCAAAATGCTCAATCAGAGATTACCGAATGCACTTCACTGACTCAGAGATTCAGGGATTGCCAGAAAGCACTTTATTGACTATAGTTGCGAGGGAATGTGTGCAATATCTCTGTTTTGTGTATGTGGGCGTTTTTTTTTTCCTGTTCGTATGTGAACGTGTCTGTTATTTGTATGCAGCCGTGACTCTGTCTCCAAGACAAATGTCTCCCAAGGGAGACAAATGAAGACAACCTTGAACCCAGCATTTTGCTCTTGAAAGAATGTGTCCCACTGTGTAGAATTCCTTGCTGTACACTGCATCTCCAGTAGCTAGTGCAGGGCTGCGCCCCTGAAATAGCATCTATCTATCTATCTATCTATCTATCTATCTATCTATCTATCTATCTATCTATCTATCTATCTATCTATCTATCTATCTATCTATCTATCTATCTATCTATCTATCTATCTATCTATCTATCTATCTATCTATCCATCCATCCATCCATCCATCCATCCATCCATCCATCCATCCATCCATCCATCCATCCATCCATCCATCCATCCATCCATCCATCCATCCATCCATCCATCCATCCATCCATCCATCCATCCGTCCGTCCGTCCGTCCGTCCGTCCGTCCGTCCGAAAGTCAGAGAAGAAAAGGCTATAAATATTGGCCTAATGTACTGTCTCAGCCCAGGCACTGAAAACGCTTTTGTTTAGGGTCACAGATGTACCGTATAACAGATAATCATTAGCATACTCTGACTCTCATGTCATCAGCAATGGTTCTGGGTAGTTCAGATAAGATAAGGGCTTTATCTCGCCAGAGGTAGCACAGCAGTTACGAATGATACAGTTACGGAGCGTAGGTAGCGTATACGTAGCGCGCCACTCGGTGGCGCGCTACGAGCTTGTAGATCGGCTACTTTTCAATAGCTAAAATGCTTAAAACACCAAAAGGGGTTCCTGCCCGAAATGGGTTATATGAATGGCACTATAGTTGTCACATGGACGGAAGCACATCAGAGAAGGATGAGGCTGGGTGTCACTTATGTGTCAGGCACAGAGGCAAACAATGTGACACTCATGGGAGCCAAAACCCAGGGCAAAGCCACGAGGAAAGGCAATACTAGAAGTGCAATACTGTACTAGGCCTGTCAAAAAAAAATCGATTCGAGTTAGAATTGCGATTCTAATGCCGTCCGATTCATAATAGATTCTCATTTTCCAAAAATCAAAAAAAAAAAAAGGCCATAATGCATTGCATGCACAGGTACATTTAATGTACCTGTGCATGCAATGCATTATGGCCTGGGTTTCTGCATAGTGCATTTACTACCAGCTAAGCTAAGCCTGCCAATTGTATTTATTTTACACCTGTTTTAATACTAATGTATTGTTCTGGTATTGAGTGAGAAGAGATTTTGTAACTTTTGTACTGGTTCAAATTTGTGCAAGCTAAATAAATGAGACATGTTCTTACTCTTGGATTTAACCTTTGTGTGTTTAAATCATTCAGTTGATAAAACCTTTACAATTATACAAGCTTTTTACTAAATGTACTCTGCTTTCATGCCAGAAGACTGGAGTAGATCATGCTAAAAATTATATTTAATTGTTTTTAATAAAAATTTAAAAACTGCTTTAGAATCGAAAAAAAATCTTTTTTGAATCGAGAATCGGAAAAATCGAAAAGACCGTTTTTGAATCGAATCGTCACCCCAAGAATCGGAATCGAATCGAATCGTGGGACACCTAAAGATTCGCAGCCCTATACTGTACGTAGAGATGCACTGCGGCACGATAACATCTTATAGCTAACAACAGTGGTGAGCTCCAGACCCTGAGAGGGGAGAGCAAACCACCTGAGCTGGTGTGTTGGCTAGAACCCACTCCTGCATCACATCACCGTAACGAGCTGTTGTTCAGAGAGCTAATTGGACTATTGGTTCGAGCAGAGCGGCCATAGTGTGCCTCATTATTCTACATCTTCATATGGCTAATGGCACAGCAAACAGACTTCTAAGTCTTTTGTACTTCCCGTTGGGGTAGAAGATGAATACCGTCCCTCTCCATGTGGTTTTGCTGACGCTGGGTTAGAGAGAGAGAGAGCTTAACCCATTTAGGCCCGACGTCGAAATAAAAAGTCTTCGGAACCCTGACAGTTTTCTGAAATACCCATGTTTCTAGGCCTATATCACTCGATATTTCATGTCAAGGACCCCCAGAAGCAAAGATTTTAGTTAAAATCGGTCGCTCTGAAAGAACATGCCAAGGTTTGCGCCCCATTTTCACAATTTTTTTTTTTGCTTTGCTGCATGAAACTTTCTTCTTCTTTAATGTCTTCATAAATTACCACACCGGAGCTACGAGTGTGCAGCTACTTTTATATATATATATATATTTTTTTTTATCATTAAACTTTAATACCGGGGAAAAATGTCCAGACAAATGATATGCCACAACACTGACACGCTTGATGGATGCTGACGGGTCGTTATGAATTTAGAGTAATGTGTTGACAGTTCCCGTAATGATGTTGAATATGCACAGTTCATGATGCCAAACAGCAGGAGAATTACCCCGTGCAGATCTGAATGCTTGCAGGAGTTGGCCGTCTGTGTAAACACAGAAAGATAAGGGCTCTTTAAAAGGCTACAGTAGTATAGCCCGTGGTTCCTTCCACAAATAACCTTTTTCATGGTTCCTTGAGGCACATTTAACCACATAAACCCAAGTATCCTTAAGGCGTTACTGTACATTCACAGGAAACCACAGAAAAAAACCAGCGGACCAAATATAGAGCTGACGTTAAACTCACTCAGCCAATCGATTTGCCACTATATAGTCTATAGTGGTTCAGTCTGAAGAACCAATTACAGTTCCACGACAACACACAGATCTTCCAGCTCAGGTGGCTCTCAACCCGAGGCCCGCGACCCCTCGGGAGGGTCGGCAGATTATTTTGGGGGGGTCCCCAAATTATGTGTATATTTAAAAAAATAAAGTTTTTTTGTTTGAATTGAACTGAATGGCTGGAAAATGGAAATGAATAGTTTACATAATAGTACACATAGTACATGCATACACCTTCCCTAATGATTATATCGGGTTTCAGTATTTATTCATGGTGTATTGTCTCTATTATTAAGGTTATTGTAGCAGTCAATTTATATTGGGGGGTCGGGAGGGGTGGCGTGGCGGGGGTCCCCGAGACATTGCCAAAGCATTTCCGGGGGTCACCTTTCTATATGCTTTCTATATGGAATCCAAAATGAGTGAAATGGAACCAGTCACGGTGCAGCCATGAGGCTACTGCGCTGAATACCACTGTTGTTTTTGGCAGCAAGTTTCACATTTTAGTCACCCGGAATGTTTTAGTGTTAAGACATTTTTCGTCTTAGTTTTAGCCGACGAAAACAACACTGTGCCGAACACCGACACTGACCTGTGATGGTGATCTTGACTGATCTCAGGTCAGAATGGGTTAATTAACAGCGACACTGAGCTGTGATGGTGATCTTGACTGATCTCAGGTCAGAATGGGTTTGAACACCGACACTGAGCTGTGATGGTGATCTTGGCTGATCTCAGGTCAGAATGGGTTTGAACACCGACACTGAGCTGTGATGGTGATCTTGGCTGATCTCAGGTCAGAATGGGTTAATTAACAGCGACACTGAGCTGTGATGGTGATCTTGACTGATCTCAGGTCAGAATGGGTTTGAACACCGACACTGAGCTGTGATGGTGATCTTGGCTGATCTCAGGTCAGAATGGGTTAATTAACAGCGACACTGACCTGTGATGGTGATCTTGGCGGACCACTTGGAGGTGCCCTCCAGCACGGCCTGCTTGGCCGCCTTCAGGTTGGTGTTGAAGTCCTCCTTGGAGGCCTGGAACATGTCCTGGATCAGCTCGAACACCTCGGGGCGGTTCTTCTCCCGGATCTTCATGCGCTCCTTCATGGCCATGATGATGTTCTGCGTCTTGTCCTCGGCGCCGTGCTTGGAGCTCTTCTCCACCGCTCCTTTAATGATCCCGTTAAAAAACAGGAGAGCAGCTGTGTCATTTCAGATTTTCTAGTTTATACTATTCTGTGGAACGACAGAAGAAAAAGGGGGAGAGGAGCTCTGCCTCTGTGTCTCACATGAACAAACGGCATGAGCCTACAGACTAATTAGGGTTTCAGGTGTGCTGGAAACAATTGAGCTGAGCTAACACATCTGGAATTACTAAACACTAATTACTGGCTGTTACAGAAATCGCCTCTAGGAGGTGCAAAAGAGTATGTTTTAGAAGGCCACATAAAGTGTGCCATGACAGTTACATGCATGCATATAGCAACATAGAGTATGTTAAAAAATAGCATTTAGAACAGTGGTTCTGAAAAATAGCAGGTCTAAAACGTTTGAGAAGCACTGATTTAGAACGCATTTGAAGAGGGGGCGCATATGTTGGTCCGAAGTACAAACAGACTGACATGCGTGGCCGGTTAAGACACACGCGTGGCAGGTTAAGACTCAGCCGTGGCTCCCAACATGCGTGGCCAGTTAAGACATACGTGTGGCTGAAACGCAACCCAGGGTGCCGGCCCGGTTCCGGCGAGCCGCCCCGCGTCCGAAACGGTTGAGAAATGACAGTTACACCGTGTGCCCTCTACTGTACGGTACTGTCACTGTAGCCTGTCACTGTACTGTACTGGCACACCCAAAAGCATCATATATGTTAAAGGTATATTCAGTGATTTCACTCAAAAAACCTTAGGTTTCGTTTTTGGCTGTGGGACCCAGCCTTTCGTCCAATCAGGATATAGAGTCAAAAACGAAACCTAAGGTTTTTTGACCCCCAGGGGTTAACTGGGGACAGGGAGGAACTCCTTATATGGCCAGCTATAGTAGGGAGGATTATCACAACAAAACAAAAAAATAAGTGATATTTGAATTAAGTGAAATCACTGAATATACCTTTAATGTGTGTGTTTGTGTGTTTAATGCTGTTTTCGTGCTCATACCCAGCCAGGCAGCCACCCACCCACATAACTCCGTAAGGGAGTGGTTGCACCACTCAAAAAAACACAAGGTCCCATTTACAGGGTGGATAACAGAGGCCGGGTGAAAGTAGTTTGGCATGCAGCGTCAGCTAAAAGGAGTCGATGCACCCCCTGAGCAAGCAAGTCAGTATAATAACCCCCACGCAGAGGTGCACCGATCGCTCACTGTACCACCATAGGGTCATAACAAGATAGCACGATGGGAACCTTAGTGAATTGCTTTCATAAGCAACTATCCCTGCACATCTGGACAGAGAGACACAAAGAACAGGAGAATGTTCCGAACATAACGGCAATTCCCAGAGCGAGTGGTGTGTGTGTGTGTGTGTGTGTTGCTGTGTGAGTAGATATGGGCAGTGGTGTAAGAAACTACTCAATGTATTTACTTAAGTGCAACTATCAGTACCACAATGTACACAAATCATTCACAATCTTCCTTAGCCTGAAGACTCACTTTTGGCCGTAGCACTAGCCGTAGCACTTTTGCCCTAGACTTGATGACCTTTAATTTAGAAAGCACGTACAGTAGTAGACCGATGCCAGGTCATTATTGAGCTGGCTTACTGTAAATCGCTCTGGATTAAGAGAGTCTGCTAAATATGCCTAAATTATAAATTGTAATTGTAAATCATTGTACAATGTAGAAATGCGCTCTTGCAAGAAAAAGTTTGGTACTAAAAATGCACTTGGGTAAAAGTACAAATGTTTTGGTATCAAACTATACTTGAAGTACCGAAAGTAAAATAAAGAAAACTGAAATGCAAAATGACTAATTTCACACATTTTCAAAAGGTATTTCTTTTTAAATAGCTGACAAGCTCACAATGTTTTGTAATAATAATCAAAATGTACAAAGTAAATTGTCACTAACGTTTTGCCTCTGAGTAGAAGTAAACCGTATTAAAAATTGGAAATGCCCTAGTAAAGTGTTTTCACTTTTACTAGGGCATTTCCAATTTCCAATATGTTTACTAATATGTTTATGTTTACTACCTCTAAAGTATGCTTAACGTGCAGTACTTGAGTAAATGCACTTAGTTACTTCCCAGCACTGCATATGGGTGAGGGGAATCTAACACATTGTATGTGCATACTAACAATGTGCCCACACTGTGCACACAGAGAGGAGCCAGGAGAGGGACATGTGCCAGTTATTTCTGGTCCCTCCTGTGTCTAATCAAGTTATCATCTACCATCTCTCCAGTGAGTTCACGTTTGCACAGATCGAATTGACATTTAATATGAACCGGCATCTGGAATTAAAAGCAAACGCATTGTTACAGCAGCCAGAGTGTGGCTAATCCAGTTAAGGTGTGAGAGGAATTGCCGTGAGCATCGCCCTGGAACCCGTGTGACACTCCGGCGCTGTGACAGGGTACGCTGTGTACGACTGGAGATGCTGCTTTGAGATTTCCCACGAGCAATAAAAACCAGTGGGTGTTAATGTGCCGTCGCTCGCAGCAGTCACCGGAAGGGGAACGCACGCACGTTACGCAAAGCACCGTAACATCACCTTCGCTTGATGTTCTTTGTGGTTCTTTGTTCCATTGTTATTATTCAAACGGAACAATATGACCTCTGGCTGAACTGACAAGACTTGTCTCGTCCATATCTTATCATCTCTTCCTGTGGGGGAAAACCTCATTATATCCCAAAACTATTGCTTTTCAAAGGATTCAAATTCTAAAACGGCAAAAGTAGCAGTAGATCTAATCGCTTCGAGGATCTTCTACTTCTGTGTGATCAAGTAGCTACAGGGCATTCATTTATGACAAAACACAAATAAGATTTGGAGGTATAAGAGGTTTCTGTCCGATATGCATAATAGGCATTATTTTTTTTAGCTTTTGTGCGTTCGCAGGCAACACATAATCAATGTGGAAATCCTGGACCGCGCTTAATCACGGTGCCTGACCCCCATAATTGGCTTGGCAACCGAATCCTGCCAATTTATCCTCTCTGCTTTCCAATGCTCCGTCCAAAACTCTAAATGAATAACACGCAATAAAGAGAGAACCGGCCACCCCCCTCTTTGGAAGGAGAAGCCTGTTACGACTGTACGTACAGTAAAATGAGATGGAGAATCAATGTATACCGTCCAACAGCCGTCCCCATGAAACCCTCAACCACAACACGAGTCTACAAAACAATCAAGCTCCATGCTGTGTATGGAGAGTATGTGTGCAGTGGTGTACATTTACTTAAGTACTCTTCTTAACCCATTCTGACCTGAGATCAGATTCATACGAGGTTTCCACTGGACACACACACACTGGTCTGATGAACCCCATTCTGACCTGAGATCAGATTCTAAAAATGTCAGTCGTTCTTCGATTTTTTTCAAAAATAGCAGACCTACAAGCTCGTAGCGCGCCACTCGGTGGCGCGCTATGAGCTTGTAGATCTGCTATTTTTCAATAGCTAAAGCATAACATGATGCTGACACCAAAATGGGTTCCCGTTCAGAATGGGTTAAGTACAATTTTGAGGTATTTGTACTTAATTGAGTATTTCCAATGTGTTACTGTACTTTTACTTCTACTCCACTACATCTCAGAGTCAAATAGTGTACTTTTAATCCACTACATTTATTTGAACATTAAGTTACTAGCTACTAGATCAGGGGTCCACAAATATTTTTTGAACAAGACCATGGTCCAGTCTCATGCGCACGCAAACCAATTACCAAGGTATACAAACCGGGTTTGTATAGCTCTTTCACTTTCACCAAAAATCCAATTTTGTTTCATTCAACTGAATGTGTGAATGTGAGCCAGTCAGCGCAACATTGTCATCATGACATGCCGGCCCATAATACACACATTAAGAGTGTTAATTGCGTTTCTCGGCATTGATCGAATACAACGGAGAATTCAACTTGCGGTTGCGGTGACTTTTTTTCTTCTCTTTATTCTGTTTATTCTGGGTTTTTTTATGTTTTGTTGTGGCTTTCGCCTTTATTTTATATTCTTTATGGAGGGATAGACAGTATAGGCTGACAGGAAATGGGGAGAGAGATGGGGGGTCACTCCCCCATCTCTCTCCCCATTTCCTGTCGGGATGGGGAGTCGAACCCGCGGCACACTGCCAGACTGGATTACCAGCCAAGGTGCCTGGACCGCTGAGCCACGGCCCAGGCCTTTTCTCCAGGGTCCGCAGAGAGGTGTGCCGCGGCGGTCCAGTCGTGGACCGCGGTCCGCCTGTTGAGGACCACTGTACTAGATTTTGAATATTACTACAAAACATACAGTTACCACTTCTGGTCTATATACATTCTGACCATTTGAAAATAGCCGATCTACAAGCTCACAATGCGTCGCAAATCGCAATGCAACACATTGTGAGCTTGTAGATCGGCTATTTTCAAAATAGTTTTATACGTTTGAATACTCACTTTTGGTACTTTAAGTACATTTTGATGCCAATACTTTTGTCATTTTACTCAAGCATTTTGAATTCCGGACTTTTACTTGTAACAGAGTATAGTTAATTCTACATTGTAATATTGATACTTTTAATTTTTTGGTGTTCGCATCATGTTATGCTTTAGCTATTGAAAAATACCAGATCTACAAGGTCGTAGCACGCCACTCGGTGGCGCGCTACGACCTTGTAGGTCTGCTATTTTTGAAAACTGTCAGGATTTAAGACATTTTTAGAATCTGATCTCAGGGCAAAATGCGTTAAAGAACCACCATTCTTCTGTGCGTTCGAATCTGATCTCAGGTCAGAATGGGTTAAGTAAAATATGTGAGAACTTTTGTTTTCCACCACTGAGAGTGTGACCTCGGGGGAAAATGCACCGAGCTGCCGTCTAACTCACGTTGCAGACAGTCGGCGTTGAGAAGGTCCTGGCACTTCTCGTGGCACTTGACGCCACACTCGGAGCAGCGCATGCCCTGGCGGGCGATGCCCCACAGCAGGCCCTCGCACTCATGGCAGTAGGTGGGCGCGGTGGCCGTCCACACCTCGAAGTTGTGGGGCGTGGTGGACGAGATGGGGTAGATGAGGGCCTGCACGGTCTTCTTGAACACGTGGTGTTTCTGGGGAAGGAAGAAGGAAGGATAATTTATGGAGAGGTGAGTTTTTACGAGACGACCGTATAGCACAGTGCGTATAGAGAGAGGCTGTACGCAATCAGAATATGATTGAACGATGCGTGCGGTCTTGAGCAAGGTATGGTAAGGTTCTTGAGCAAGGTCCCTGAACAACAGACACTAAGAGTGCCAATCGTAACCGAGCAGTCATCAGCTGGGTGATAATTGATAAGGTATTGAGGCCTACTTTCATGACAGAGGGAGAGGGAGAGGGAGAGGGAGAGGGAGAAGGAGAAGGAGAAGGAGAAGGAGAAGGAGAAGGAGAAGAAGAAGAAGAAGAAGAAGAAGAAGAAGAAGAAGAAGAAGAAGAAGAAGAAGAAGAAGAAGAAGAAGAAGAAGAAGAAGAAGAAGAAGAAGAAGAAGAAGAAGAAGAAGAAGAAAGACAGACAGACAGACAGACAGACAGACAGACAGACAGACAGACAGACAGACAGACAGACAGACAGACAGACAGACAGACAGACAGACAGACAGACAGACAGACAGACAGACAGACAGACAGACAGACAGACAGACAGAAGAGTGGAAATAATGAAAATGATGATAAAATGAACCTTGAATGTGTTGCGTTCTAATATGGACAAGGGATCAGTTTTAAGTCAGAGATGGAGAGATGAGCACTTTGATTGCTCTTCACGGACGCTCACTCCCTAGATCTGATCTGGAGACAGAGGTTAAAAAGAAAAGAACAAAAAACTAAACAAAAACAAAAGACTGGGCAATATTCTTGCATCCGCTGAGGGGGGCAGGAAAAGCCAGATGTCATAAAACAAACTTTTTTTTACAGTAGTCTAAAGTAGTACGGCGGACCTAATTCAAAATGATATGTTGCGTCTGCATTCTTAGTGGAGCGATATTTACGATGCAGACACTGCATCTCTACAGTAGAGAGGGATGGCAGTTATCGAAGTACACCACCGCCCCCTCCTTGAATTATCCATTCATCAGCGTATAGCAGGATTTTCCCCAAACAAGTCCCTCTCGTGCAGGGTGCATTATGCACAGTACACCCTCTCCTAAGCGGAACGTGCGCGACACGATGAGCTCACGAGGCCCGATCGTGAATGGCGAGGTCAGCCGCTGTGTGAGTAAATCAGTGTTACGTTGCGTTAAGGTCCAGATTAACAGCCTCTCCCTCCTCGTCTCTAGCTGGCTTTGTTCACGGTGAGTGGTTTACTGTCAAAAGCCTCTCTAAAAAGAAAAGAACGAATACTCTACGGTGCAGGCTGGGCCGCCCTGTGGCTGTCTATAGCCTGACTGCTTACTGTAAAAAGGGAAGCCTCTTCAAACCGAATGCTTTACCGAGGGCTGGTCTCACTGAATAACGGGGGCCGGTCCTTGATGGGAGAATCAATGGGCCGCAGTAAATAAGGCTTTTACAGTGTGTGTTGTGTTGTGTCCGGATGGAGAGAGAGAGAGAGAGAGAGAGAGAGAGAGAGAGGAGGGGGGTACAGCTCAGCCCTGCACAGCAGTGTTCTCTTCTATCGAGTTCTTCCACTCCTCTTCACTTCTGTTCCAACCCCCACTTCTCAAGCCCCATGTGTGCTAACAATGAATTACAGCTCAACAGCACTGCTGGATCCTAAATAACACTACACACACACACACACACACACACACACACACACACACACACACGTGTGTGCGCACACAAATACGCACGCACAAACACACACACACACACGCACGTCACTCACACACAGAGTCGCACACATACTGACAGTCGCACGCGCACACGCACACACACACAAACACACACACACACACACACACACACACACACACACACACACACACACACACACACACACACACACACACACACACACACACACACACACACACACACACACACACACACACACACACACACAGCTGCACGGAAAACACAACAGGGATGATTAAATGACGCCAGATGACAAGGCGAGGGGACAATCTAACAGTGTGGGACCGTGGATGCTCTGAGCCACCGTGGCATATGCCCTATGAATACAGGACAAGGACCTTTAATGAGATATCCAGAGAGAGAGAGAGAGAGAGAGAGAGAGAGAGAGAGAGGCAGACAAATGTTGTAAATTACTTCTGTTTTAATCATGGGAAGATGAGACAGAGCAGATGTACTGCCCCTCCCATGCCAGGAAACCCTTTGCACCAGATTTAAATGTCTCTAACGAGCCTTTCCACAAGTTAGGGTATCGTTGCTGTCGGGGCAGAAACCTGCTATCTCCATATTATCCCATTCTGACCCGAGATCAGATTCTAAAAATGTCTTCCACATCCTGACAGTTTTCATTCCGACCCGAGATCAGATTCTAAAAATGTCTTCCACATCCTGACAGTTTTCATTCTGACCCGAGATCAGATTTAAAAAAAGTCTTCTACGTCAGTCGCTCTTCGATTTAAAAAAGAATTGCAGACCTACAAGCTAGAAGATCTACAAGCTCGTAGCGAGCTTGTAGATCTGCTATTTTTCAATAGCTAAAGCATAACGTAATGCAAACACCAAAAGGGGTTCCCGCCCCCAAAATGTGTTATGCATTTTGTGTGTGTTTTATTTTCGTAAATGAATGCCGTACTAGACGAATTGAGGAACAGTTGTCTGGCTATGCAAGACTACCTATACTTGATATTACTAGAGTGTCGCACAAAAGTATCCAAAATAGCGGATCTACAAGCTCAAAAGGCTGCGTGAATGACATGTTTTGAGCTTGTCAATCTTGATTCGAGTACTGAAAAGTAACAGTTTTGGACATATGGTTTCCCACGACTTGACGTATTTTTTGTCTCTCACAGACACTGTTCATTTTCATGACATTTGTATGTAATGGAGTTTCGAACTGTTGACCAAACCATTTGAGCGATTATAAACATAAACATAATCGATAATTGATCATTAAATTCAATAATCAATTAATAATCGGATCAGCAGCCTAGAAAGCAAATCTTTCCCATCCAAAGGCTCGTGGAAATAGTAACTATAGTTGCTTTTGTTAGAATAGTGATTAGAATAATCACTATAATAATTATTGATAGTAGCAGCCTTAAACAATTTGCCGTGATAAAAGAAAACCAGCATCAAGCTTTGGCTAATTTCGGCACAACTACTGTATGCTCATGATTGCCTTGTTTTGACTGTATTTGTCATATTGATTCTACCGCACAGTGATGGATTGTTAATGAAGCGTGTTGCTGTAGGTGTAAGTGCACTTGCTGTTATGCGTTTGTTTTCTTTGACTACCTGCGTGCCCGGGGACAACAGACGTGACGTGAGCTGATAGCTAACTGGGGTGCAATGACTTTTTTAATGTGTACTTTCTTCTCAATGTCTGTCTCCCTCACTAAGCAGGCAAACAACCATGTTATGTTGTTAACTCAATGTCTGCCAAGGACTTAATTAACTGCTTTTTTTTTAATCAAAGGAGAATTCCATGTTAGAAGGCTTTCTTACCTTTATTTGTAGTTGTTACAGTACGTCCCCACTAAAGAGGTACAGGTGTTATTTTGTGCAAAAGTGCATCATTGGCTATTTCCCCTAATATAACCCATTCTGACCGGGCACCCATTTTGGTGTCAGCATCATGTTATGCTTTAGCTATTGAAAAATAGCAGATCTACAAGCTCATATCGCGCCACCGAGTGGCGCGATACGAGCTTGTAGGTCTGCTATTTTTTGAAAAATCGAAGAACGACTGACATTTCTAGAATCTGATCTCAGGTCAGAATGGGTTCATCAGACCAGTGTGTGTCCGGCGGAAACCTTCGTATGAATCTGATCTCAGGTCAGAATGGGATAAGCTCTCAATGGGGATTGGGTTTTTGTGCTGATTTGCTTATTTCCATTGAAATAAGCGCCCCATAACACTGCATAGCCCCATTCAATTCAATGCAATTCAATGCAATTCAATTCATTGGGGGCTTATGGTAGGGGAAATAGCGCTTTTGCACAAAATATGAGCTTTTGCACAAAATAACACCTGGAGCTCTTTGGTGGGGACAGTAACAACTACAAATAAAGGTAAGAAAGCCTTCTAGCAATTCTCCTTTAAACTCCTTCTTTTATAAGAGCCACTGCTGAGGAAATCAAGGTTCATGAGAGCTGTAAAACATCTCTGTATTTCACCTGTGGCCGGATTGATACTGTTCTGTTCTGCTCCAGGGAAAACCATCAACAATGACCAGCATCAGGACTCAACATAAAACAGTGTTTACTGAATGGAATGCAAATGAATGCAGAAACTAAATGATTGATGACGTTGCGTCAAATTGTCCAAAATGTTCAAGTTTTAAATTGTCGCATTTTTTAACATTATTGATTTATTAGTTTAATAGCCGACACGGCATATCTGCAAGCTTGCAATGCATTGCGCTAATCAATTGCGTAGCATTCTTTTTTACAAAATTGTATGGCGATGTCCTCCTTCACATTCAATAGATCCCGTGATCTTCTGAATATAACAGCTCTAATAACAACCTAAAACATGAACATTGGCTTATATGAAACAAAAGTTGTACTTTAAGCTGGTTTGTATACATACACTCCATTGATGAATGGGGGCCAGTGGGATGGTATACATACACTCCATTGATAAATGGGGGCCAGTGGGATGGTATACATACACTCCATTGATAAATGGGGGCCAGTGGGATGGTATACGCATGTGAATGAAGTGTGCTTCATGTGTCAGTCACATGGACATTAAGTCTGTGGTTAGCCCCTGGAGGCCCTGAGCACTGGGCAGCAGGTTTAACCCATTTTGATGTCTGTTTGAAAATAACAGTTTTCTGAAAAAAGCTATGTTTATGTCAGTCGTTCTTCGATTTTTCAAAAATAGCTAAAGCATTACATAAGGGGTTCCCCCCCCCCCCCCCCCCCCCCCAAATGGGTTAAACCATTTAAACCCGAGACCATTCTACAAATCATGACAGTTTTCTGGAAAAACCTCCGTTTCTAATAGCAGTGGTTCGCAAACTAGTTCATGTCAAGGAGCACAACAATTACATATAATTATAGCCACCGACCCTGATCAGAAAATAATGTTGTCCCAGGGACTCCCCTGCAGAAGTGAAAGTTATGAGTTAAAAACGTTTGCGGTGAAAGCATACCGGTATTCAAAGGTACTCGGCACTCGATCTGCTATTTTTCAACAGCTAAAGTTTATGGTTAAAAGTGGTTAACCCATTTTGGTGTTAGCATTATGATATGCTTTAGCTATTGAAAAATAGCAGACCCACAAGCTCATAGCGCGCCACCGAGTGGCGCGCTACGAGCTTGTAGGTCTGCTATTTTTGAAAGATCGAAGAACGACTGACATAGAAACATGGCTTTTTCAGTAAACTGTCAGGATGTAGAAGACATTTTTTTTTTTAATCTGATCTCAGGTCAAAAATGGGTTAAAAGCTGTCAGGCGACACAGACGTCGTTTGCAGGACGTAATGGTTTAATCTAGCTACGTACAGTATATAGAATCCGACAGCAACTCCTCTCTGCTTTCATCAGCCATATTCCTCTCCGGTTTCTCATGCTGATTCTATAACTGTCATGAGCAACCATCCTCATCCACCTCCGGAGCCTCTGTCCGCACCTCTCATATCTCCATCTATATTAACGGCATCTTCTCCATCCATCCCACCATCCCCCCCCCCCCCCACTGGGGGGAATCAATATGCTGCTGCTTGTGACTGGGCCCGGCCGACACATGCGACACGGATCAGAGGTTGCATTAGAATACCGCCTTCCGTCGGTGCGGAAAAACCTCATATGTCCAAAGCCGTTGTACTTTTCATGGGATTCGAGTTCAAAAGTGGCAAAAGTTATAGCAGATTTACAAGCTCTATAACGCGTGGCTCACGAGTCACGATCTATAGCGCCATGCCACGTTTTTGTCAACGCTGCCAGTAACATGTAAAGTGTGGTGACGATATGTTGAAACAAGGCTCAAGCACTTTATATCCTATAGCACTTTTTCTGAATGTATAGCCTTTCTTATTTTTTTATCTTTGATTCTATACCTGCACTATAGATGCGCCCCAGACCTCTGTTTATGCTATGGTGTCTCATGTCTGTTGTTGTGCTGTATTGTTTGTATTGTTTGTATGTTTTAAACCACTACTCTTGCTGTAAACCTAATTGGCCTTCTGGGACATCATTAAAGACCTTGAACATTGAACCTGAACCTTGTTTCGCGTTCGCAGATCTGCTACTTTTGATGCTTTCGTGTGACGCTGTGGGTATGGGTGAACATGCGAAAAACCCAAAAGGTTAACCCATTCTGAACGGGAACCCATTTTGGTGTTGGCATCATGTCGTGCTTTAGCTATTGAAAAATAGCAGATCTACAAGCTCATATCGCGCCACCGAGTGGCGCGATACGAGCTTGTAGGTCTGCTATTTTTAGAAAAATCGAAGAACGACTGACATTTCTAGAATCTGATCTCAGGTCAGAATGGGTTCGTCAGACCAGTGTGTCCCCGGTGGAAACCTCGTATGAATCTGATCTCAGGTCAGAATGGGTTCGTCAGACCAGTGTGTGTCCCAGTGGAAACCTCGTATGAATCTGATCTCAGGTCAGAATGGGTTAAAGATGGAGTGCCATGGTTTTTTCAAGGTGTTTTTTCAAAAAAGTGTACAGTATTTGTTAAAATGTTGTTTTTATGTGGACACGCCCACCAGTTCATTAAGTATGCCTTTTTTGCCTGGTGGGTGGTGATGGGTGGTGATCCACCTGAACTGAAGCCGCACCCACAGCTGTGGTTGTACGATAAAGGGGGAGCGGTTAGGGGAGGAGATGATATTGTGATGTCACTATATTACTGTTTATTTTTTCTCGTTTGACTCTCAAGGTTTCAGCCTCCAGGAAGAAACCCTAAATACAAAGGGAAGACATCATTGCACATAACAACCACGCCAAGGGCTCTAATGAAGTACTGTCACCTCATAAACACATGCAAAACTAGATCAAATACAAAAAAATCACAGCACCCCATCTTTAAAATATGGAGATAGGAGGTTCCTGGCCGTCAGCAACAATTTCATATTATAATAATAAAAATCACACCCGTGTGAATTGAGGGGCGCTCTTATCATACATCATGCATCATCATACATCACATTCCGTGCTCAGCCAAAAAAAAAAAAAAAAAAAAAACAGGCGCACAAAGCTGGGCATAGGAGAACCCCTCAAAAAATCACACCCATGTGAAGTGAGAGGCGCTCTTATCATCGTACTGTACATCATTATACATCGTCTCATTCTGGCCAATCACAATTTGATTCTACATTGGCCATGTACGCTATTCATTATATGACCAATGCAATCAAACATGAATGTGCATGCATTTGGTGAATTAGTCGACGCCTGACATCACCCATCAGCGTGAGGTATGGATATATGGTGTAGAACAGTGAGCTTTATCAAGCAATGATATACAGCCAATCCCAGGCTATAGCGTACAGGTGGTCTGTCCTTTGATCAGTCTCACAGCTGAAACCAACCGTCATTTATCACCACCTGATTTTACTACGGCAATGAGACCACACAACGCATGGAAAGCCCCCCCCCCCACACACACACACACAGTACACACACACACACACACACACACACACACACACACACACACACACACACACAGTACACACACACACACACACACACACACAACCATTTGTTTCTGCTCTAAAAAACAGAGAGACACACGCACACACGGGCGCACACACACACACACACAGAGAGAGAGAGAGAGAGAGAGAGAGAGAGAGAGAGAGATTACAATTGTCACTAGACCAGCTGAAATGCCACACTTTAGGCATAGATCGTTCGCTTTATCACTTTACTCTCTCTGTCTGTTGACTGACCTAAATTGATGAGTGATACAGAGAGAGAGAGAGAGAGAGAGAGAGAGAGAGAGAGAGAGAGAGAGAGAGAGAGAGATATGAAGTGATACAGAAACAGCAAGACAGAAGGCGAGAGAAAGCTAGAGAGAGATTGAGGCTTGGAGAGAGATCAGATGGCAAGAGGATGAGAGAGAGAGAGAGAGAGAGAGAGAGAGAGAGAGAGAGGCGAAGGGAGGAGGAGGAGGACGGGGGCTGGATTAGTTGGTCTAAAAACATCTGCCCAGTATCACAGCGGACAGTCTATACTGGACATAGCTGACAGGTCAGTGACATTAGTGACACACAGCGGGCACGGTGACCCTCCCTCCATATCTGCAATGCCCACCTCCCCTCCCCTCCCCTCCCCTCCCCTCCCCTCCCCTCCCTCCTCCTCTCCTCCTAAACAGCATATGGTATGAGGTTCCGTCCATGCAGTCCTCTCACATAGGGGATGCGCTCTCGTGGACGTAATGCGTAGAAATAAAAAAACTCTCCCGACATCTGCTCGCCCTACTTAACCACGGTGCAATCTGCAGGCTTTGCCCCCCCCCCCCACATTGCCACCAATCATCAACCACCCTCGCTCATCGCCTCGTCAGTCCCAGCCCACCATCCCCCCCCCCCCCCCCCCTACCACCATCGGGGAAACGTTAAGGACATCAAAACCCCCTAAAGTCCGTGCCGTCCCCTTCAATGGAGGCCCACGGCCCCCTCGACTCGGTTCACAGTCAAGGGAGGCCTCATGTGGCCTTTCTTCAGCCTCCATGCATCATGGCGCCATGCGGGCACACGGGCCGCGCGGAAAAGGCCAAGTCGTGTGTGCGTAAAACAGACAATAAGGCATGCGGACATGTAGACAAACACGTCACACAGAATGGGGCCACGCATGCAGTTGGCCTGCGAGAAACACAAAGAAACTGTTTATTACAGTACATGATGTACACTGTGTGTACTGTCCATGCAGTCGTATATACTGTGCGAGCTTCGCCAGGCTATACTCGGTATAGTCTCTATAGTCTGAAGCTGAGTTGATATGAGGTCCGTTTGTTTTCGTTTCTCTGAGAAATGGCGTCGTGCTATACTTGCTGCTTTGCAAATCATAAGCCTTCCCCATGCAGCACCCGGAGGCAGGAATGGATCGCAATCGTTATTGATGCGGAGAGAGAGAGAGAGAGAGAGAGAGAGAGAGAGATAGAGAGCTTTAGAGGTCAGCACAGGAAAGGAAGAAAGAAAGATCCAGATACTTTGAGCATCGATTGAGATCCTGTTCTCCACGCCGTTGCCCTCTCCTAAAGCAGGGGTTCTCAAACCGTGGGTTGCGAGTTGGAGAGTTTACATATAGTACACATAGTGCATGCATAAACTTTCCTTAATGATTATACCTGGTTTCAGTATTCCTTTCTCTAATATTAAGGTCATTTTTGGAGTCATTGTGTATTGGTGGTGGGGAGGGGGGGCGGGGGTCGCGAGACATGGCCAAAGCATGTACGGGGGTCCCCAGCCAAAAACGTTGAGAACCCCTGATCTAAAGCACCATGTTCAAAACTGATCCCCATAACAATTATTCTCTAAAGCACCATGTTCAAAACTGATCCCCATAACAATTATTCTCTAAAGCACCATGTTCACCACTGTTCTCCATGTGTCTCTAAAGCACCATGTTCACCACTGTTCTCCATGTGTCTCTAAAGCACCATGTCCACCACTGAAGCACGACAACGGCCCTGCTGAAACACTGCCATCTGCACATAAGTACCATGTTGTTCACAATGACACAAACACAAGTATGTTCACTACAGAACATCCAACATCACTAATGAACCGGCAGTGGTGTAACGTAACCAAGTACATTCACTTAAGTATACTGTACCATTCATTGCCAATGGCATTCAATGTTTGCGTTAACACCATTTTTTGTGTGTGCGCAAATCCTCAAAGCTGGACATAGGAGGGGCTATAGGCTAAAAATGTGAGTACTTTTTCCACCACCGCGAATAACCACGGTCACTTCTGAACGCACGCATGGCCATTTGATGTGCTCGTCTCTTCCCGTTCCTTTCTCTCCTGCCTTGTACTCTGACGCCGCGTGACAGAAGGAGAACACAGTGCGGAGACCTCAGAGGCCATCATTCACGGCATCAACCCCGCGTGTAGATTAAGAGGCCGGCCCTATACTGTAAAACTGCACACGCAGGAGAAGCAAGGAAACAAATTAACAAATGAATGAATAAATAAAAGCGTGACGGTTACAGTTATAGGGGGGTGGGGTTTGGGGCGGGGGGGGGGGGGGGGGGTCTCGTTGGATAGTGACGGCCCATTTAAAGAAATAAGGCCGCTGACTAATGCAATGCATCCAATTTTCCTCCCCTGAGGAAGGAGAAGCCTATATACGCGCGGCGTTCCTGGCACTGATCCCATCGCGGTGCATCCATCAAGTACACTATTGCAGGGAGGCAAACCGAGTCTGGAGCTCTGACAGTCTGTCAGCGTTCCAAAGACCCCCCCCCCACCCCCCACAACCAACCCGCTCCCTCTCCTCCCTCTCCTCCCTCTCCTCCCTCCCTCTCCTCCCTCGCTCCCACCCGCCCACACAGAGCAGTACAGTGCGTGTCCTGACACAACCTCTTATTAGCTCTGTCCCCAGCCGTCCATCCATCCTTATACTTATACTTCCACCCACCCATATTATGATATGGAAGCAAAGATTGAGTTTTTTTCTTTTTTGTTAAACGTTCACTGTGGGAAAGAATACATATTCAAAGATTTGCAACCCTGTTTTCATGGTTTTTCAAAAATAGCAGATCTCTACAAGCTTGTATGTAGATCATTATTTCAATGGCTATATAAATGTCAAATAATGGTTAAAGTGGTCAAACGCTAAGATGCTCATCCATCCATCCATTCATCCATGCGTGCATACTTCCACCCACCCACCGACATCGCCCAACCCACCACCCCCCCCCCCCCCCCCCCCCTGCGTCTCATCTTGCCAAGACTCCCTCCCTCCCCGAATTGGAGACAGAGAACATTGAATTAGAGTCTCCTTCAGCAGCCTCCCCCCATGCAGTATAGTATCTATCCCTCCGTTCCGCCTCCGCTGCATATGAGGGCCTTGGCCTCCATTACAGCAGTGTGTGTGTGTGTGTGTGTGTGTGTGTGTGTGTGTCTGTGTGTGCGTGCGTGTGTGCGCGTGTGCGTGCGTGCGTGTGTGTCTGCGTGTGTTATACAACAACAGAGGCAGTATAGGCAGCCGGGCATGGACAGTAGTGCAGGTTCACACAGCAGAGCCACTCACCAGGTCTTCGTTATTCAGGGTGGAGCGGTTCACCAGAGCGAACGAGATGCCTGCCTTTCGAGCAGTGAGGGTCTGGGCGGGGTGGGGCGAGCAGAGAGAGAGAGAGAGAGAGAGAGAGAGAGAGGAAAATGTCAACAGCTGAAATCCACCCACATCATTATGCCCATCAGCGGTGCTAAATGAATTTACACATGGTACTGTAAGACTCTCTGCAAGAGACCACGCAAGTCAACACATAGAATTTAACAGCCTGTAAAAGCACTATGAATAATTTAGTGAGGGAGGGAGGGAGAGAGAGAGGGGGGTGTGGAAGAAATAAATAAATAAATGAAAGTATCGGTGAAAGTATCTGTGAAAGGGAACGGAAAATGCATCCGGAGTGATATGCAATATGAAAGCAACACTCTTATCTTGAAGTTTGCGCCCTGGACCTCTATGCTGTGTCAGGTTGTTTATATGGGGAGTAATGTGATGCTATGGGGGGTGAGATGGTATGAGAGGAGAGTCATGAGACAGGTCTATGTTAGATCCATGGACACAGGCCGACACATGCTGACTGCATGCGTCTGTCTGTGTAAAAACAGCATCCACACATCATTGTAGGGGGGGGGGGGGGGGGGGAGGGAGAGAGAGAGAGAGAGAGAGAGAGAGAGAGAGAGAGAGAGAGAGAGAGAGAGAACTCACCAAGGCCTGTGCGTTCCAGAAAGCCGTGGAAAAGAGCATGAGGGGAAACAAGAGATTGCGTTAGGGATCAGCTTTGGGGGACGAAGGGTCCTGAGAAACAGTGAAGCGGTTTAAAGAAAAAGAGTGACAAAATAATTTATCCATACTGAGTGCATAGGTGTCTCGACTGCCATGCATGACTGCTGCGTTGGCGCATCAGAAAGCACTATATATAGACAGGTTGTGCTGCTCGCCGGCGAGACATTATACAGTCCTTATATATAAGTCACGACGAGTGCCATTCATGCATCAAAGTGTTGCTAATGGGCTCTATGCGCACACACACACACACACGCCATTTTGGAAAGAACTCGGGCCCCATTCCCTATACTTCCGTCACAGGTGTTACCGCTGACACTAATGAAGGCTCTGTTCCATTCCGGTCAAACGGAGTCAGCGTGCTGCTCGCTGGAAACACTCTGCGACACCAGTGGGTCTCAAAGTGTCCTTGAGTGGGTTTCCAAATGGCCCCCCCGCGTATACGGGTGTGTAACACTGAGAGTGTGAAAATGGAACCGAATGGATCTGTACGTACGGGTCCATTTGGTACACTCTCAGAGTCATGATGGGGGTCCTTGAAATTAAAAAAAAAAAGTTTGAGAAACACTGCACAATAATGGAACAGAGTCTTAATTAGTATCATCGGTAACACCTGTGAAGAAAGTATATATATATTAGGGCTGTCCCCGACTAAGGATTTGTATAGTCGACTGATAGATGAATAAATTTGCTGTTTTTTTTTGCCCCAAATTTTTTTATATAAAAATACAATATTTACAAAAATATACAAAAATATTGTATTATTCCACTAGGTCTGTGGGGGACATAAACACATTTGAACATTCTGACTGTTCAAATCTTTTTTTTTAACAACTGAGAGGCTTGTCATTAGCCAGATTGAGCACAGCAGGTGAGATTGAGATTCTGGAGTCTATCAGGCCAGCGCACTGTGCGATTCAAGTCACAGGCAGTGGCACATTGCCACACAGGCAGACACACTCCACATGCACATTGGAGATTCAGAATGTTCAAATGTGTTTATGTCCCCCACAGACCTAGTGGAATAATACAATATTTTTGTATGTTTTTGTAAATATTGTATTTTTATATACAACTTTTTGGGGCAAAAAAAAAAGAAAAAAAAAAGATTTTTTTTCTTTTTTTGATGAACATCGACTAAGAGGTGGTCAGTCGACTGAGACCCGTTCCGATCGATTAGTCGACTATTCGACTAATCGAGGTCAGCCCTAATATATAGGGACGCAGCCCGGAAGTAGGAAGAGATATTCTGTGTGCAGCATAATAGCCCATTTGCAGTCATGCTTGGCACTTTTCATATCTGGTCCCATGTTTTGGTGTGACGCACGTGGTATACGGTATACATTCTATACAGTCGTCTGCCCTGCACAGTGCAGTACGTGTGTGACGCATACGGGGGCCTCTAGAGCGCGAGACAATGCACACTCATGTATGGGTGAAGCCGGCTGACGACTCACAATCAGGACACTGTGACTCACACGCACAACACACATGTAACACGGACGCACACACACACACAGACACACACACACACACACACACACACACACGTTTACATAGACATATATTCACACGTTTACGGTGTACACACACGCACACGCGCACACACACACGCACACGCGCACACACACACACACACACACACACACACACACACACACACACACACACACACACACACACACGCACGCTACTGTAGCTACTATGTTCTTCTCCATTGAGCCTGGGTGGGTGACCGCAGAGATAGAGAGGGAAATAGATAGACACTTATCCCATTCTATAGTAGCGGTTTGGTTATGTAACGGGGAGGATAATGGGTGACAGCTGACGATAATAGTAGGATCGGTTCTTTACCACAACGACCCTCTTGGCTTTGTGCAGCCCGGCTATATGGTAAAGATCCATGGAGGAGAGGCCATGGAGCAGCCCGGCTATGGTAAAGATCCATGGAGGAGAGGCCATGGAGCAAAGATCTATGGGACTCTACATGATCTGTGTGTGAGCGTCGATGTTTCAAGTTCAAGTATAACATGCAAAGTAGCACGGCTGACATTGCTGCAGGCAAATTACAGTCATGTCCCTGTGTGTCCAGATGGTATACCAAGTATATATCCATAAGTGCTTTATTTTTTTAAAATCAATTATCAACAGGTTTTGGTTTTTTTTGTTTCGCTTTTGTTTGCACGGGGTTCTTTTTTTTTTTTTTTTTTTTTTTACAAACGATAGGAACCCTCTCGTCATCATCAGAACGCTGCTGCTGCCTTGAAGCAATCGCACAGCAAAATGTGGGGGGGGGACGGAAGGAGAGGCATGAAGAAAGAAAAGGACCAATTAAAGATCGATCGAAAAGAAATCTACTGACTTCATCCCCCCAGGTGTAAAAGGCTTTGCTCGGGTGGTCGCCTTTACACGATTTAAAAGCCTCACACAGTTAAATCACAAAGTCAATGAAGTCCTCCCATATATTTTTGGGTTGAGTTGTCAACATTTCGTGTTCAAGTTCAAGTTCATGTTTAAGCACCCGCCGAACAGAGGCACAGCAACGATATTTAACCACATGAACCCTTAGCGTACCCTATTATGGCCACGGCAAAAGCATATCAGACCTGCCGTACAAGCTCCCAAAGCGCTGCCACAACGCAATGCATTGTGAGCTTGCAGATCAGCTATTTTCAGGCTAAGAAATTTGCTGTATAGAGCAGTGGTTTTTCACCCGGTGGTCCATGAGGGGGGTTTCCGGAGAGTTGGTAACCAAATGGACCCTTATAGATATTTAACTCTTGAGAGTGTATAATAATGAAACCAAAAATGGGTCCATTTGGGTTTCATCGTCCACTCTCAATAGTTACGTTATTGTTAAACATCGGCATTACTTAACCCATTCTGACCGGGCACCCATTTTGGTGTCGGCATCATGTTATGCTTTAGCTATTGAAAAATAGCAGATCCACAAGCTCATATCGCGCCACCGAGTGGCGCGATACGAGCTTGTAGGTCTGCTATTTTTGAAAAATCGAAGACACTTTTAGAATCTGATCTCAGGTCAGAATGGGTTAATTTTCAAGAAGTCTACACAATTAGAGAATGTAAGAAGAATTGATATTGTGATCGTTTGCCTGTTATCTCTCCTATGGTGCCAACATAAATACAGCATGGAATTGTGGACAAAATATTCAAAGCCTTGCGTTTGAGAAGCTTAATGTCATCAAATGGTTTTCCGTGGCTCAAATACCAAATAAATAATGGGCCTTGACGCATGAAAAAGGTTGAAAACCACTGCTGTAGAGGGGGAAAAGGAGAGGGACCAAGTGTAGACCCCTGGTGTACCCCGATCAGTGAAGTATAATGGTTTAAGTGGTTAAATAATGTCAAGCGTCAGTGAGGCTGAAATCTGACAACTCACTGAAAAATATCACCCATAGCTGTTATGGGTCTATGTATAAGAATAGCAAATATACACGCAAAGGAAAAAAAAGAAAAAGAAAATTAAATAATAATTGAAAAAGAAAACAACGACAACCCATACTTACCAAGACATTGTTGGTTATTAATTTCATGAGAGATATGGACAAATAGGCAGCATCAACTCATGTTGTTCACTGTCATATTAAACATTCATCAGCAGGCTACATGTAATGCTACATCAAGGTGCTTTATCATTCGCCATTGACAATGCATTTAGTCAAAGTCTCATTTAAAAAAAAAACAGTTTCCTTAGATTCTGTATGGACAGGAAGTCCAGTCAATTTGTTCACTTTAAAACAGGCTGTCAAGAGGCTACTACTTCAGTCTTACTTTCATTCTACATGAGGACAAACGGCAAACAAACACTGACAAGACACACAATACAATAACAAACAGACAGATATAAAATGGTTATAAACAGACACCAGGAATAATGACATCGGACAGACTAGGTTGCGTCAGCACTCCGCGGGAATGAGGACTGCGTATATGGATGTGTGTGTGCGTGCGTGCGTTCGAGCGAGCGTGTGTGTGTGTGTGTGTCACACACACACACACACACGCGCGCGCGCGTGTCTGCATGCACTTGGACTCGACTGGTACAGTATACTGCAGTGCATTGCGAATAGAGCTGTCGTTCTATGTGTGGAATACATTATAATAACACATTCTGTTGCATTAAAAACAAACATCAGCGTGACACTCCGCGACCTAAACGCTCCCCCCCCCCCCCCCCTAAAGCGTTTCATTATAGGCATAATAGGCGTTGGCTCTTGTGATTCACGGCAGCAGCCTCGAGCTTTGGGTTCTTTTGCCGGTTTGGTCCGGTCAATGTTATCGCCCATTAATCTCCATCACCTCTATTAGTTGCATATTGAGCGGAGTTCGTTTTCCTTTGTTTTTTGGGGGTTTCATGAAGACATTTTGCATTTGAGATTACACATCCTCTCTCTCTCCTCCGGCCGAAGCTCATTATCGCTCTAATAACTCCAATAGTCTCTTTTGTTCCCTTGCTTTGGTTGTCTCGAGTTGCGTCTGATGAAATAATTAGTGCCATTATTGCATTGGGGGGGGGGGGGGGGGGGGGGGGGGGTATATAACCTCGCGTCACCAGGCTTTCCACCTCGGAAGAAAGCTTGGTCTGTGTTACTAAAATCGCCGCGTGATCCAGGTCGGGTGAGCGGATGATATCGTTACAATCATGTTGTAGTCATAGTTTTGTAGTCATCAGGATGATATCGTTACAATCATGTTGTAGTGATTGTTTTGTAGTCATCAGGATGATATCGTTACGTCATGTTGTAGTCATTGTTTTGTAGTCATCAGGATGATATCGTTACGTCATGTTGTAGTCATTGTTTTGTAGTCATCAGGATGATATCGTTACGTCATGTTGTAGTGATTGTTTTGTAGTCATCAGGATGATATCGTTACAATCATGTTGTAGTCATTGTTTTGTAGTCATCAGGATGATATCGTTACAATCATGTTGTAGTGATTGTTTTGTAGTCATCAGGATGATATCGTTACAATCATGTTGTAGTCATTGTTTTGTAGTCATCAGGATGATATCGTTACAATCATGTTGTAGTCATTGTTTTGTAGTCATCAGGATGATATCGTTACAATCATGTTGTGGTCATTGTTTTGTAGTCATCAGGATGATATCGTTACAATCATGTTGTAGTCATTGTTTTGTAAGTCATCAGGATGATATCGTTACGTCATGTTGTAGTCATTGTTTTGTAGTCATCAGGATGATATCGTTACAATCATGTTGTAGTCATTGTTTTGTAGTCATCAGGATGATATCGTTACAATCATGTTGTAGTCATTGTTTTGTAGTCATCAGGATGATATCGTTACAATCATGTTGTAGTCATTGTTTTGTAGTCATCAGGATGATATCGTTACAATCATGTTGTAGTGATTGTTTTGTAGTCATCAGGATGATATCGTTACAATCATGTTGTAGTCATTGTTTTGTAGTCATCAGGATGATATCGTTACAATCATGGTGTAGTCATTGTTTTGTAGTCATCAGGATGATATCGTTACAATCATGTTGTAGTCATTGTTTTGTAGTCATCAGGATGATATCGTTACAATCATGTTGTAGTCATTGTTTTGTAGTCATCAGGATAATATCGTTACATCATGTTGTAGTCATTGTTTTGTAGTCATCAGGATGATATCGTTACAATCATGTTGTAGTCATTGCTTTGTAGTCATCAGGATGATATCGTTACAATCATGTTGTAGTCATTGTTTTGTAGTCATCAGGATGATATCGTTACAATCATGTTGTAGTCATTGTTTTGTAGTCATCAGGATGATATCGTTACAATCATGTTGTAGTCATTGTTTTGTAGTCATCAGGATGATATCGTTACAATCATGTTGTAGTCATTGTTTTGTAGTCATCAGTGACGGGAAACTCTCAATCTGGAACTTTCCTTTCCCTTCAAACCGGAAGAATAAAAAAAAACCTTCCCCAATAAAAGTGTGACTATAGTTCTCTCGTATAGCCTCCGGCTTTTATTGGGGGAAAAATTGCCTCAGGAAGTTCCAGATTGACGGTTTCCGGGCCTGATGACTACACAGAACAATGACTACAACATGACGTCACGATATCATCCGCTCCTGACCTGGATCATGAACCCAAAAAGGAACCGTTCCCCCCCCACACACACAGCAGCGTTCCGTGGGCGACGTGCGGTGGCCGGTGGCGGGCCGGCCGGGGCCATGCCTGGGCTATAGATTGGACATAAATCACACATAACCTTGTTGCAGTAGATAACTCACCAGGTCTCGCACAATAGGCACTGTCCTCAGGCGGCGTAAATCTGGCATGCTGTCAATACCATAAAGAATGCTGCCAGCCCTGTAGGGGAGCAGACAGATTTAGGGTGTATTAATATCATAATAATGCCGCGCCGGGGGAGACATTACCACGCTGAAAGGGAGCCTTGATTTACGCCGGTGGTAAACATCATGGATCACACACCTCTTCCACAACCTGTCTGAGCCACCTTTCTCCCCTCTCTCTCTTTCCGCCGTGGCCGCCGTGATGGCGACCTACATACTGATCTGTGATCTGTTCTTATCGTCTCACTCTCAGCGGTGTATAGGTACGTTTACCTGAGTACGGCACTTAACCCATTCTGACCCGAGATCAGATTCTAAAAAAAAAATCTTCTACGTCCACGACAGTTTTCTTAAAAAAAGCTATGTTTCTTCGATTAAAAAAAAATAGCAGACCTACAAGCTCGCAGCGCGCCACTCGGTGGCGCGCTGTGAGCTTGTAGATCTGCTATTTTTCAATAGCTAAAGCATGACATGATGCTAACACCAAAAGGGGTTCCCGCGCAAAATGCGGCAAATATTGCACTTTTACACCACTACAGAACATTTTATTTGGAAACTTTAGTTACTAGTTAGTTTACTTTGTAGATTTTCATTATTATTGCAAAACACCACATCAGCCCTATACACATTTTGGCTATTTTCAAAAGATTCTTATCAATTTGAAAACTTGAAATGAAACATTCTGCATAAAGGGTGTACTTTCTACTTTTGGTACTTTAAGTACATTTCCATACCAATACTTTTGTACTATATGACTCACGTCCGGACTTTTACTTGCAGCGGAGTATATTCTACATTGCCATATTGATACTTTTACTTTTGGTGTTTTTTAAACATTGTTATAATTTAGCTATTGAAAAATAGCAGATCTACAAGCTCATAGCGCGCCACCGAGTGGCGCGCTACGAGCTTGTAGGTCTGCTATTTTTGAAAAATCGTGAAAACATTCATTTCAGAAAACTGGAGGATTTAGAAGATTTTATTTTTATTTTGGGGTCAGGCCTAAATGGGTTAAGTAAGATACCTTCTCTTTTAGAGACTGTTGCGGTCTGTAGTCGTATTATAACCCATCTCTGTTTCTAGGTCCCTATACCAGCAACCCGCATGCACACCAGAGTGGCACTGACGATGATGCAACAGACAGTAACCAGCATCACAACAGTGACAGTAAGCCAACAGTCAGCCAGTGACTAAACAACTGGAGAATCCTATAGGGTCTACTGTATGCTATAGACCAGTGGTCCGTGGACCATTAAAGATATTTAACTCTTGAGAGTGTAACATGAAAGCAAATGGACCAGTTATTTATGGGTCCATTTGGCTTAACCCTCTAATTAACCCGCATTAATTTCTACTTGCAAAAAATAGATTTCAACCTTACTACTACTTTGTACTACTAGGAGTAAGACTAAATAATATGTTAAAAAAAATAAAAAAAAATAAAGTTTGATGAGAAATTTATAATAATTATATAATAATTATACAATAATATAATAAATTAATAATTTACATTTGGGGGATATCTTTCACAATAATGAATAAAACATGTTCTAGACATTCTAATGATAACGAAAAAAACATATATTACAATTACTGTACCTACTTTTATTAGGGTAAAGGTCAAAAGTCTTAGGTTCAAATTTTTTCAAGACATTGAGTCCAGACATTTTTAATTTGTGTGAATTTCAGCCTCTGTGGGGGGTATTTATATGCAAATATCATGACCAGTGGCATTGAAATGGCATTGCAATGAACATCACTGATGACGTTTAGGTGAAAAAAGAAAAAAAGAAAAAAAAAAAAAAGTATTTAATAAAAATAAAAATGTTGCGCTCCTCAGGAGTTAAATTACTGTTAGACATCTGGCATTGATACATTTAAAAGAAGTCTACACAATTACAGAATGTAGAAGAAGCTGTTATTTGGATCGTGAACAACATCTTATCCAATGATGTTTCTCTTCGGGATTAAAATTTGAATGTAGCAAGAGTAGCAGTACAAACTCAAAAGGTGTCACTTCTACCTCGCACTTGGAGATCGCAGATCTGCAACTAACACGCTAGTTGAGAGTAGGGTTGTCCCGATCCGATCGCGTGATCGGACGAAATAGGGGCCGATCACGTCATTTTCAAATGATCACAATTGGGATCGGGAGCAATAAATGTGATCGGGACATAGTAGTATCAATATTACATACATGTCATGATATTAGACTGGATATTTTCTTTGATTTTGTTTTATTTCACTATTGTGATATGGCCTAAGTGTTATAAATATCGGATCGGTTAACCCATTTTGGTCGGGAACCCGTTTTGGTGTTAGCATTACGTCGTGCTTTAGCTATTGAAAAATAGCAGATCTACAAGCTCATAGCGCGCCACTACGATCTTGTAGGTCTGCTATTTTCGAAACATTGACATAGAAGACATTTTTTAGAATCTGATCTCAGGTCAGAATGGGTTAAGATCGGTATCAGCGGGATACTCAAAATCAAATGATCGGAAATCGGATCGGGAGCAAAGAAGTGTGAGCGGGACGTCCCTATAGTGGAGAGCGTCCCGCAGTGTGGTATCTCAGCTGTAGGTGTGGCAACGTCGGTGTAACAGCCGAAATCCACCGGATTACAGCACTAGGCTGTGACACAAAGAGCCATGGAAGAAAACCAGCCCCGACACCCTCCAGGCCGTCTGTGATGAAACTTTAGTATCACCAGAGAGGCTCAGGAGATTATTCCAGAGCCCCACACCATGTCCTCCACCACACGCCGGCACCACCGGCCCCTTGATCCCCTCAGGCGGATGTTTCAGTCGCCCAGTGCCGCTCAACTGCTTAAAGAACTCTGTCGCAACCCACTTACCCAATTAAACATATTTGCCTTTTTGATTTACTATTTTTGAAAAACTTAAACATACCTTCAAATACTTCAAAAAATGTTTTTTTTTTCTTTTTTTCAAAATAGAAAGAAAGAAAAGAAAAACAAGGCAAAGAAGTTTAGGGATAAGTAAGGCGAAATACAGACGAAAATAGAGCCCCATGTGTCCATGGGACAATCATCTGTGATCTTGATGAATTCATGTGAATTGTATTCATCGTTGTGGGATCTTTCTTTGTTTTTTTTTGTTTCTTTCTGTCTTTTGCTGCGTTCACACGGGCAGATACAAAGATACAGTCTACCATTCATTGTCAATGGAAGCCAGCGACATGAAGATGCAAAGATGCATCCAACGTTTGTAGCTGCTGCAAAAGCCACAAAGCAACAACGTTGAGTTGGTTTCAACATCAGATACAAAGATACAAAGCCCTTGCATCTTTGTATCTTTTTCATCTGACCGTGTGAACGCAGCATTTCTTCCTTCCTTCCCTCAATTCCAGCCCTCACTCTTTGGGCATGGCATTAACACTCGCACGACTGGAGTCACTGATTCCCAGAACTCCCCTGTGGGGCGACTGTGGCTCAGGAGGTATAGAGAGCAGGTCGTCCAATGATCCACGGGTCGGCGGTTGGAATCCCAGCTCCCAGACGTGTAGAGACAGCTGGAATCCCAGATGACTACATGTCGAAGTGTCCTCGGGCAAGACACTGAAACCCAAATTGCTCCCGATGTGTGCTACCTTGCATGGCTTCCGCCTGCAATCGGTGTATGAATGTGTGAATGCAATGCACTATGTAAAGCGCCTTGGATAAAGGAGCTATATGAATGCACCATTTACCATTTGCCCTACATACCTCCTGTCTGCTGAGCATGTAACAAATCATTTCAAAAATACCTTTCTTTCCTTTCCTGTGATGTTATTGGCTACTGCCCCCCCCCCCCCCCGTTGAACAACGGGTTGTCTGGAGGTGTGAAGTGGGCGAAGTAGGGACCAAAAAATGAATAGGCAGGGATGGTATAAGTAATGCCTAAATTCATATTTAGAAAATGTTTCAGATGAAAAAAAAAAAAAAAAAAAAAAAAACAGAGATGATTTGAATCGAATATTTTTAGGAAAAGTCATGGAAGGGGGGGTCAAAAATGGGTCAAAAGACCTCACAGACATTCTAGTGTGAAAGGCTCCATTTCCCTCCGTCCCTCCCTCCCTCCCTCCCCTTCATTTCAGTCCCCTCCGTCTCCCTGGAGAGCCATAAACGTGATGCTCCGGCGTCCCCCCCCCCGTCCCCCCCTCCGAAGGAGGAGGAGGAGGAAGAGGGTGGCATCACCTTGGCATGTCACTCACTCAGCTCCCTCTAATGACCTCGACGTGACATCACAGGCAATCAGAGGCCGCTATAACACCCCCGCACGCAGATAATAATAATATAGCAGGTCCCACACCGACCACCTGGCACCGCCCCCCCCACCACCCCCCATCCTGCTACATCAGCGCAACGACCCGCGCAAGATTGGGATCGAGAAACCTTCCCATATCCTTGCCAAGCCGGGACTGCCCTTCGCCTCACCCACAGGGAACCACACACACACACACACACACACACACACACACGGCGTGATGCTGCAGACAGACACAGCCTGGCAAGGGGCGGGGCGGGCGCAGCGGAGGAGGAGAGCCAACGTACGGCTTCGTTGGCGTGGGGGGGAGAAGAACTGCAAACAGGAGGATTATTATACCTCCTGGGACTTTTACAGATGACTTCTCTTTCTCCTTATCTAATATGTACATATCTTTTTAGGCTAGGTTTGCATTTTGATTGCCTCTTTATTCACTTTGTTCCGTGCATTTTTTATCCTTGCAGAGGCTTTATTATGCCAAAGTGATAATCCATGGTTATAAACTTACAGATTTATCGCATAGCTTAACCCATTTTGCGCGGGAACCCCTTTTGGTGTTAGCACTATGTTATGCTTTAGCTATTGAAAAATAGCAGACCTACACGCTCGTAGCGCGCCACCGAGTGGCGCGCTACGAGCGTGTAGGTCTGCTATTTTTGAAAAATCGAAGAGCGACTGACATAGAAGACATTTTTAGAATCTGATCTAAGGTCAGAATGAAAACTGTCAGGATGTAGAAGACATTCTTAGAAACTGATCTCAGGTCAAAATGGGTTAAGTTCCAGTACATCGTCGCTGTCAGGCAGAGACTTCTTACCTCCGTAAATCACCGCGCTATACTTGATCATACCGCTGCATCAATGGAAAGTTGCAGATCTGCAATCTTCAAGTGCGAGGTGAAGCGACGCCTTTTGAGCTTGTACTGCTATACTCTTGCTACATTCGAAGTTTAATCCCGAAGAGAAACATCTTCCATCATGTGCCGCTTATACAATGACACAACCCTCGTTTGACACCATAACACGTACGAATGAAACATTATTCCCGATTACAGCCGGCAATTTTATACTACAGGAGCAGCGTGCCTGTAGCATCTCTGCTCCAGCACAGGTTGAACATGCGTGTATCTAGTTTGCGTCCGAGCATAGACATGATAACAGCATGGTAACAGCTACCGACACTGTCCCCCGAGATGCGAGGTTTAGTTACTCCGTGGCGGGGGAAAAAAAATAGCCTACAAGAGAATGACAGCTTGGCAAAGCGCGACAGAATGCAGCCTTGTAACTAACTTGTACGTTTTTTTTTTTTTTTGAAGAGGCACACTAATATTGTTTATGCCGTTTGCTTTGATTGAATCGATTGAACACGCGCTTTGATTTGGGTGTGTTCAAAATAAAGTGTTAGTGTCGATTATGGTGAATTCATCTAATTATAGTAAACTGATACTAGTATACTAAAATACGTTTTTACGCTACAATAATGTTTCGAGTTTACACATACAAATAAATTACACAAAAATCAACACAAACACTTAACACACCAAATCATATTACGGCGTATACATGTTCAATCAATTATTACATCAAAGCAAACGGCATAAACAATATTAGTTTGCCTCTTCTACAAAAATAAAAAATACAGTTCTCTTGTATCATACTGTACCGGCAGTGTCGGCAGGCCAATCAGAGGCAGGCGGGGCGTTACCATGTCTATGCTTGGACGCAGACTATATATACTTGTTGCACATTGGTGTGTGTGTGTGTGTGTGTGTGTGTGTGTGTGTGTGTGTGTGTGTGTGTGTGTGTGTGTGTGTGTGTGTGTGTGTGTGTGTGTGTGTGTGTGTGGGGGGGGGGGTAGTACCACTCACCCTCCTGTCTGTATGCCAAGTATTTTGGGATCCAGGACATTACGAGTCTGCAAAGAGAAAAGAGAGGTCGCACAGTGACACATACTGTAGGCTATACTGTACATATACATACAACAACACAGCGTGCCAGACAGTGCAAGTACAGTAAGACACTAAAGGGCAAAAGGACAAGCAGAACAGAAAGGTACGCTACGGTTGGGGAGGGAGGGGGTAACTTAACCCATTCTGACCTGAGATCAGATTCATACGAGGTTTCCGCCGGACACACACTGGTCTGATGAACCCATTCTGACCTGAGATCAGATTCTAAAAAATGTCAGTCGTTCTTCGATTTTTCAAAAAATAGCAGACCTACAAGCTCGTATCGCGCCACTCGGTGGCGCGATATGAGCTTGTAGATCTGCTATTTTTAAATAGCTAAAGCACGACATGATGCTAACACCAAAATGGGTGCCCGGTCAGAATGGGTTAAGAAAGATACAGTATAGTCCAGGGGCCCATCTTGTTACCACCTAAGGCGTAAATAATTCTGTCTCTGGTTTATATTTTGGTGTGATAACTCTTCCAATTCAGTATAGCTTAATGCCAGTTATCGCCAGTTATATATGTGACCACACCATAAGACATCCTATATTAGGCAACATTTTGTGTTAAACTAGGGGGTTTTCATGATTCTGAATCCATTCCAGGCATTCGTTTTGCACGCAGAAACACTCCTTGGCCTAAATGCGGCCATAGCCACTTGCCCAAATGTGCCCAAATGTGATGACCACCATCACATTTTGTGATGACGGCTATACGGCCGTTTTTAGGCCAAGTGTTTTCCGTGCAAAACTAATACTTGGAATGGATTCAGAACCATGAAACCCCCCCTAGTTTGACAATTCTAGTTTGACAATGCATTCTAAATTCATACATTTTGGACAGATTTGCCTTCATAGGTTGTGTCTATGGTGTGGTCACATATGACTGGCAATAACTGGCATTAAGCTACTGATTTGGAAGAGTTATCATACCAAAATATAAACTAGAGACATGTAAGGAATACATTATTTTTTTTTACATTTTACGTCACCTTAGGTGGTACCGATTCATGAAAATATCACTGTTGGGCCCCTGCACAATAGTAAAGCTATATGAGGTCTCTTTAGCTTACACGTGAGATAAACAGGCCAGAGAGCCCGTTCCACCGTGTGGATGCAATGTCACGGTGCCGGGGGGGTCACACTGGGCCTGATGTAATGTCACGGTGCCGGGGGGGTCACACTGGGCCTGTGAACACTCCCTCTTCCTCTGGGAAGAAGGTATAGGCGTGTTAACCGGAACCACTTTCAACCTGGTGACCCCATTTCTTTATTTCTTTATTTAATTTCCCTGAATTTCATTCAAATGCTATTAGAAATAGCTGGTATGCAAGTCCCAGCGTGCCGCGCTGCGCTGCACGGTAAGCTTGTAGATGGATAGGCTATTTCCGACACCGTCGGATGACCAGCGATAACATAAATAGGGGCTTAAGTGTTTAACCCATTCTGAACGGGCACCCATTTTGGTGTCAGCATCATGTTATGCTTTAGCTATTGAAAAATAGCAGATCTACAAGCTCATATCGCGCCACCGAGTGGCGCGATACGAGCTTGTAGGTCTGCTATTTTTGATGTGTATTCCTTAATGCAGTGGTTCTCAAAGTGGGCTGTTCAGATATAGAGTGTATATATATATATATATATATATATATATATATATATATATATAAATGTCTCTTCTGGGGTTCCCTGGCACAACAACATTTCAGATGGGGGTCTGTGGCCAATGACACATGCACAGACATGTCAGACATGTACACATGCACAATGTATACACAATAAGGCTATTGTATCACGGCCACTTACACAAATGGACATGCACGCACATTTACTACAAGCACAAACAATGCACATCACTTACAGCTCTACACACGCACATTTACTGTATATACACACATGCACATCGAAACACGGGCACACATGCACGTTGTGCAGTGCAGCGCGTATCCAGATGCTCTGATGCACACACACACACACACACACACACACACACACACACACACACACACACACACACACACACGGTTATAGGCAAATCAGTAATCACATGAGCATGGGGGATTCATGTAAAAACAATTATTGGAAACCTGAGAGTCCAAAGCACTGCTGTCTGAAAAGACAAGAAGGAGAGGATGGAGGAAGAGAGAGAGAGAGAGAGAGAGAGAGAGAGAGAGAGAGAGAGAGAGAGAGAGAGAGAGAGAGAGAGAGAGAGAGAGAGCGTTAGGAAAGGAAGGGCCTCAAATACAATAGCACTGGGGATTTCATGGTGTAAGGCAAACACTTGACTCTAATCTCTGGCAAAGTACAGTACAGTGCAGTGACACAATTTAGTTTTAATAACACAATTATGCAACCAAAAAAACAACACAGCCAATATGCACGTGCAGGGACGGATTAACCCCCCCAACGAGGGCCCCCGGGGCCAGTATTTTTTTAGGGGCCCCCATAGCTTGTGGGTGCGCACATTTTTGGGGGTTTTCCTTTTTTATCATCTTTTTTTTTACCTAAAATGAACACAATGAAGCCAATGAAGGTCCCCAGGAAGGTCCCCCTTTTCAGGGCCTCGAACACAGCACAGTCCAGTTTCCCCCAAGGGCCCCTGGGGGGAAACGGCCCCCACCGACCCAATGGCTAATTTGGCCCTGGACACGTGTCCCGAGGCACGAGGGCCACGAATAGATTCCTCAGTCAATGACTGGACTAAAGGAAGATCTGTGCCGCATACATAAAGCATAGGTCTAAATCAATAGAGTGGGAATGCTAAGCACCGCCATTGATCACCAACAGCACACATGGAGTCTGGACGCAGTGGACGGTCACATCAGCGTGAAGACATGGAGCATTAGGCAAGCTTATACGACTCTGCAGCGCCACAGTATAGCGGCTTTGCCTTTGAAGAGGCAACCTGGACAGGCGTGTTAAATAAGCCACATCACACAGGTGTAATTACCCGGCTATTGATCAGGGGATGATAAATGCTGGCCGGTGGAGACCGAACGGAACGGGCACCACACTGAAAATGGCTGTTCACAAAATACACAGCTTCCTTCCTTCCTTCCTTCCTTCCTTCCTTCCTTCCTTCCTTCCTTCGAGTGCTACACTGACAGACTGCACTGCCTCTCTTGGGATATTAAAACATGACTGATCCTAGCTGGCACTAATTGTTTGACGCTGCATTGTAAAATGAAAATGGCCGAGGGGAACAAAACAGCAGTTCTCAAACTCCTGTGAAAGGCTGGCTTTGTATTGCAGAAGACGTTTGGCACAAACCAACTGTTCACACTCCACAGACACACTTAAAAAAATAAGGAGAAAAGATAAGAAAGAAGATGCAGAGAGATATGTGGGGTGCAAAAAAGAGCACCCACAGATATCTCCCGCTAAGCCACTTACAGCACAGCCGGTATATACCACATACGCTCGAGCCATCTGTACAACCTAGCGGTAGACCGTAGCCACCCGCGGCTATACTGTATATACCGCACAAAGCGCACAGGGCGAGATACAGTACAGTATGTGCAGCTGATATAAAGGTCGTCTCAGAGTGGGGCATTAAATCTGCGGAATAAAGAAAATGTAATCGATTGGTAGAAGAAACTCGCGCGTGGTGTGTTGAGATAGCGGGCCGTGGTAGTAAATCCCCCCGCGGGTTTGGCTGTGGTGACACGCATGGTCACCCATAGCACATTGACCCCGGGCTCACTGGAGCGGCAAATCCTGCACATGGCTGATAGTGTAGCCAGGTATACCACTACTACACACTGCCACATCCAGCACAGAGACAGGCTGATAGTGTAGCCAGGTATACCACTACTACACACTGCCACATCCAGTCCACAGACAGGCTGGTAGTGTAGCCAGGTATACCACTACCACACTGCCACATCCAGCCCACAGACAGGCTGATAGTGTAGCCAGGTATACCACTACCACACTGCCACATCCAGCCCACAGACAGGCTGATAGTGTAGCCAGGTATACCACTACCACACTGCCACATCCAGCCCACAGACAGGCTGATAGTGTAGCCAGGTATACCACTACTACACACTGCCACATCCAGCCCACATACAGGCTGATAGTGTAGCCAGGTATACCACTACTACACACTGCCACATCCAGCACACAGACAGGCTGGTAGTGTAGCCAGGTATACCACTACCACACTGCCACATCCAGCCCACAGACAGGCTGATAGTGTAGCCAGGTATACCACTACTACACACTGCCACATCCAGCCCACATACAGGCTGATAGTGTAGCCAGGTATACCACTACTACACACTGCCACATCCAGCCAACAGACCGGCTGATAGTGTAGCCAGGTATACCACTACCACACCGCCACATCCAGCCCACAGACAGTAAAAATCCACAGTCTCCATTTAACTCGCCGTTGCAATATCAAAATCGTTACAAAGAATCAATATGAAGTGCATGGGCGATATGAAATCAATATCACTGTTATTTCAAACATGCATGTGTCTCACACGATTATAAGAATATATATAGCTAAAATAGACAATATATGTGAGACAAAAAACATTATTAAAAACTGGCTCTCGATAAATTGATAACCTATACATGAGCAAGATTAAGTCGGTTGCCGGTTTAAAATATTGCCGGTTTAAAGTATGTATATATATATATATATATATATATATATACATATATATACATATATATATAGTGAGTGCAGCAGAGAAGAAAAGCAAAAGAAAACAGGCTCACTAAAGCAGGGGTTCTTATAACGTTTTTTGGCCCCGGAGATGCTTTGGCCATGTTGTCTCGTGACACCACACCATTTTGGTATAAAAGAATAAATCACAACAATTCACTGGTTTAAAAAAAAAAACTCTCCCAAAAGCTTTTTGGGAGAGTGGATAGCAGGCCACGATCCCCTGTGGAGTCTCCAGTTTTGCAAAGTCTTGCTCCTGAACTGAAATATTCAGCATGCCCAAGGAAAACGTTTAGGCCTGGCCCGGGCATCAGCTGTGAAAGGATTTGCCATTTACTTTGAATTTCAACTTGGTAAAAAAAAAATGCTATCCTCCCTCAGAAGAAATGAATTGAGTTGTGTGAGTATAGTGCTATTAATAAAATGGCACTGCTGTGCACGGAACCTTGCTCTGCTGAATAAAACAACAGCACACAGTACAGATATAAACCCACAGACTCTTAGAGCCTTTCCCCTACCGGCTACCACACACACACGCGGGGAGGTTTGTCGTCATCCACATCTACCCTACCCTCCTTCCCTTGTGCCTATTCTTCTGACTGTGACTAAACAATTGTGGCTGAGGCAAGCTGATGTCAGACGGCTTACTTAGTTCGATTTCACAAAAGAGGAACACCCTCTGGGCATGTACCAGGAATAGAAACATAACACTCTGCATCCCTGCACAAACCAAGCTAGGTTACACTGTAATGTGACACGGATAATCAAATCAACTCCAATGTAATCTCTTTATTATTGTCTGTGTTTTATTCCTGAGTGAAATGGCCGCACCCTCGTAGCCACGATGTGTTAAAAAGAGACCAACGTTTCGACCTGTAAGGTCTTTGTCAGGGAATGACACAGCCAGGAAACAACCTCACGTTTATGGGAGGAACGGTATAGCTACAGTTGGTCCATCGAAAAATGTGTGTATTCTCTGTGTTCATCTCAAGGCGTGGGTTTGTCCAGAAATTGGGTTCAAATATACAATGTCCGTCTATTTGCCAGAGAATCACTGCGTTTACTTATTCATATCCATACTAATAAATATGTCCCTTCAAAACTTCACACATAGCTAATATATTTGCTAAATAGTTACTGTATCGATTTCAAATCATTGAATCGTATCCTATCGCCATACAGAACCAATATCTGTCACGGTGTGGACACTGAGGTATAGGACTCAAATGCAGAACGACCAGGCCAGGCAGAGAAGTGAATGTTCAAGAGGTTTTAATCTCAGAGAAATCACAAGGAACAATGACTACGAAATAACTACGACTTACTATAGGACTAAGAACACACACAAGGTACTGAACACAGCATATGCGACGACGAACTGACAAGGAGCTCAAAACACCGGGGGCATAAATATAGACAAGACTAACTACACGCAGGTGAACTGAAAACACACAATCAACACTGGGATAGGCTAACAGGCAAACAGAACACAGGTGGCTGGGGTTACACTAATACAGGGGGGTGAGACAAGGCAGGAGACAGCAAACAAGGCAGACAGGAAATCACAGAACACTACTACAAAATAAGGTACAGAACACAAATACAAGTAATAAGTCCCAAAACACAGACAAAGTCCAAGGGCAGAGGAGCGTACCGTGACAATATCGTCCATGTGTCTTATTGTCAACCATGTAACGTGATACGTATCGTATCGCTGTTAAAATGTACACACTTGCCCTCGATATGCACGTTCACGCGCGGCTGCGCCATATTAAGTGCCGTCAGAAACCAAGCAGCCTTGAGTGGAAGTGGCTTATAAAGCCCTCAAGAGCGAGTCTGTGCCGATCTAGACTCGATTGCCTTGTGCAGCCCTGATCTATGTCCGCATGGAAACCGCGACGTACAAATGTAAGTACCACCGCAAATAATTGATAAATAAACTGCTCCTAAACAATCTTCATCTGATGCAGAATAGACAACGCTCCATCTGATGTTCACAAGGGCTCTCTATTTACCCCACCGTGAAAAACTATAAATTAAACCACACAAACAAAACAACTTTTAACACAATGATTTATAAACACCATGGATGTATATGAAATTTTGACAGTCACAATGTAATTCATTTTAAATGTCCATATTAATGAAATCCACATGTCACACAAACATATACACGATGCAATGCAATTTAACTGTACAAACTAAATAACAGGTAACACAATGGCGTGATGGTAACCATGGCAACGCATGGTGTCTGTTTCCTGTTTCTGCACAAGGAGGGCAAGTGCATTTCCAAACTGTTTTTCATACCCAGCACCCTAATCAACGGAACTTGATTCAGCTGGAGGGGCACTTCCTGACGAGGGAACCTCCCGAGAGCACTTCAGGTCAAGGGACTGGTTTGAAAAAGGGGGCTAGTATGTAGTATGTGAACCAAAACACCACACAAATCACATGTTCAGTGGCGAACCAGCACCACACAGGCTGTAAACTCCAAAAATGCTTCACAAGAATGACGTTGGTATAAAAATCACACCCGTGTGAAGTGAGGGGAACTCTTCTACATCATCATCACACATCATCTCATCCTGGCCAATCACAATTTGCGTCCTCACATTTGTCTTCAATGTTTTTGTTTACACACTTTTGCCTTCAATGTTTGTGTCTGGTCATAGGAGGGGCTATAGCGCCCCCAAATGAGATAAGCTGAATCTACTAAAAAGCATGGCTTCCAAAGCATCTTAGACTTCATGTGTCCAGTCTATGACGTCAGTCCAGCTTTTGCGAGATTATAGCTGACAGACGGACCTTGCCTCCTATACTCAAGAACAAAGAAATAAACGGCAAAACATAACTATCACCTTCCTCAGAGTCCTTCTAATTCTGCTGTGCCTCCATCCGAGTTCCACATTGACTACCTCACAGAGTTCTGGTCCACTGGCAACTGAACATTACATTACATTATACACCAAATTACCACGAAAAAAAACAAGAATATAGAGGGCAAAGCGCAGCGCATCGGCAGACGGCACAAACATGTGTCATGGCGTCTGCTGTCAGATAGGTAGAATGTATATAATTCACATTTTTTAATATGTTATTTGGATGACCCTAAGGATCATATAAAACCTTGGATTATTACTATTGCAATTTATTTTGGGTCATGCCCCTTTTTTAGCTTAGATTGACTGGCCTATACTGTATCCCGCATCAACGAGATTTGATTAATAAGCATTAAGATTATATATATACATTGCCCTAAAATATTGTCTATCCATTCATGAATCCACTTGCTGACCGGCTGTCAGCATTGAGCGAATTATTTTATAGGGGGATGTATGTGACCATATGGCAATATTGGAAAAACTCCCTAAATGTGTTTTTAAGCCATTTAGGCCTGACGTAGAAAAAAAAAATAGCTGAAAGAATATATATTCAAAGATTTGTGCCGCATTTTTACGATTTTTCAAAAATAGCAGAACTACAAGCTCGTAGCGCACCACCACTCACTTGTAGATCTGCTATTTTTCAATAGCTAAAGTATAACATAATGCTTTAAAACACTGAAAGGGGTTGTTGAGACTATGGTGCAGTGGTTTGGTGCTGTGACATCAATATACAGCAGTGATTCCCAACCACTGTGGATCAGAGCCCATTTTGGAAATCGTGAAAGCATTAAAAAAGCACTTAAAGTGCATTATACGCCCAAACTTTAAGTAAAGTGTCACCCAGTTGGCTATTAAATGATATACTGTATATAGTTAGAAGGCTATTGTCTATTTTGATTCCATGGCTATAATAACCCAGATGATGATGATGATGCTGAGGGGAAACTCAAATGTGTCTATTCCTCCTGTATAGTGGTATTGATCAAACCTGCTAAGGTCGTCGTGGCAGCCAACAAAAGGTTGACAGAGAAGCGGCATTCATGTTTTTTTTGTGAACGCAGACGCCTTTGTCAAGATCGCTACACACACACAGGCCTCTCAGTCACCCCCGGGTTCTGGCCTGTCATATCGTTTACAGTCATATCAGGAGGACCGTCAGATCATATGAGATATCTGCCTAGGGTTTAGACACTGACTTGTGAACGGAGGTGGTGGAAGAGCTATGCTCACAAGTGTCAATACTGAATCTGCGGCCAGAATGGAGATAATCTTGTGAATAGCTACTATATACCCCGCTGTGCCATCCACGAGATTACGAGACTTTATTAAATATAAGTATAGCCGTTGTGTGTTTATGTTTACGTCTGAGTCAGAGTGACGGGTCCGCAGTTCGCCCGCCCGCCCGCCCGCCGGTGCTCCCATTAGACAATTTTAACCCATTCTGACCTGAGATCAGATTCATACGAGGTTTCCACTGGACAACACACTGGTCTGATTAACCCATTCTGACCTGAGATCAGATTCTAAAAATGTCAGTCGTTCTTTGATTTTTCAAAAATAGCAGACCTACAAGCTCGTGGCGCGCTATGAGCTTGTAGATCTGCTATTTTTCAATAGCTAAATCATAACATGATGCTGACACCAAAATGGGTTCCCGCACAAAATGGGTTAAAAGGGGGCGAGGTCGCAAGCACACATCCGCCTGGGTGATGGCAGACTGCTGGCCGCCCGTATATGGAGTGTGTCTTGAGTGTACAGGGTTTGATGAGGTCAGATCAACATTATGGTATATGTAGAACAGAACAGGTCAGCTCCATATATGGAGGTCGGATGAGGTCAGAGGCAGTGAGTGGAATGAATTCTGTATTATTGGCCATATATGGAGCGTGTCACAAGTCCTGACTGACGGACGGACTGACTGGTTTTGCAGGTGTTCATAGTGAACTGTGCCCCACCGTTATACAAGACTGTGTGAAGTGAGGGGCGCTCTTATCATCTCACAGCATCAATTACAACATTTAAGTTGTTTAAGCAATGGGTGCTAATGTTTGTTTTAGTCCTCAAAAGTCCACAAAAATGTATCTTTATTGTCTATGGCGTTTTCTTAAACAAGCTGAAAGACAAACATCAATGAATCATCCAAAATGTGCAAAGTAACTAGTAACTAAAGCTGTCAAATAGTGGGGCAAAAGAAAGTACAATATTAGTAGAAGTATAATGTCTCAAAAAAACCCAAAAAAACAATACTCAAGAAAAGCAAACAACTGACAAGCCTCTAGATTCTTCCATCCTGCATCTTTCTAAACAGCAGGAGGCAACATCAGGACAGCAGACATCGAAGACGTTTATTTGATGGTTTTATTTCCTGCCACATAATTACAATTTATGAACCATATGTCCTTTTGTTTGCTCATGAAAGGCTAGAGACAATAATGATGTATCACTTAAAAGTGATGGTTAAGGTTAGAGAGAGCTATATATCCCTTGTTTATTTCATCAGCTCACATTCCTCGAGGTGAGTCCTGCATTGTCATTGTGCCGATAGCACAAGTCTAGGTGTTCAAGATCACACAAAAACTATCATTTGAACACCGGGTCTCAGGATGTCCTCTCCCTTTAACGGGTCTCACAATCATAGTGGAGATTCTCCGATGGAAAGCACTTAAGCTCATTGCATTATGTAACAGCCTTGGCAAGGCTCCACGAAAGGCATAATTATGTGAAACTGGCTGTTTTTTTTTGTTTTTTTTGCTTTTGTTTTTTTGAGTGGATGTCACTGGAGGGGTACGGCTCACTGAGAGAGAGAGAGAGAACTGAAGAGAGAGAGAACTGAAGCCGACACCATCCAGGGGACAATATTCACAGCAGAAAAGGAATTGTCCCAGAAAACCAGACAGGATAGCCAGGGGTATAATCAGCGTTTTGTTTGTTCTTATATAGATTACATTGGATGGCCATGTCTCTTCCATCAGCTTTGGACTGTGCCGCGGAGACTTTATCCAATGCCAGAAGCAGTCAGTCAGTGGCGATCACAGGAAACCTCTCGACTAGAACGACGACCACAACAGATCTGTATCTTTCATTGCCATATACTCCCAGATATGGCACAGTAAGCATAATAATAATAATACTAATAATAAAAAAAGGGTCTGCCTCCATTGGATTCCCCCAGGAGCAAAGCATAGCACAACTTCACAAGCAGGCAGACCTCTATAAATATTCTAAGTAAGGCTGACCTGGTTACACAGTATGCCTTTGGGAGTGTTGAATTAGCATCTGAATACAGACTTGTGCTTGCTCTGTGCCGAGTGAAGACAGGCCCCTGACGGAGTCACAAGCACTGCCGAGACTCCCCGAATAACCTGGTGGACCGTGCCTCGGTCCCCGGAAATGGCCACACACAAGCACAGGGAATAGGCTACTAGTAGAGCGAGAGAGAGAGAGAGAGAGTGTGTGAGAGAGAGTGTGTGAGTGAGAGAGAGAGAGAGAGAGAGAGAGAGATCTCCACTCTGACTTGAGTGTCCTATAAATTAGACATGCCGCGCTGTCATCAACCTAGAAGAGAGGGGCAGGGAGCATTGCCCTCGCACCCAAATCTTATCCGGGCAGACAGCTATAAATGTACCAAAATAGCACTTAGCGTTGACGTATGTATCTGAGAAACGGATCACAGCTGACCCGTGAGAACATTTTGTCACATAATGGGTCAGGCTGGAATTCTAAAGCGAGTGCTTTCACTTCCGATGCCCAAGAAACGCCCCGAGACAAGCCCGGAGTCGACCCGACGCCTTTCCTAGGCCTATGCCATATATTCCAATCGCGTGAATAATGTATTCTCACAGCATGTGTCGAGATTCCGTGATGACATTTGTCATTGTATACCTGTGACAAAGAATGGCGGTCCTTCACTGTAAAATGCAATATAAATGCAATCCATTATGTGCCCAGTTACGTGTTCTCCTTACCCAGGACCTCATTAAGGTGTGTCCTTTCATGCCACTGAACAACAGAAGCCAAATGCCATGTATGATTTATACAGTATGGTCATGTGATCTCACTACTGGTCGTAGATCAATGAAAGCCCCCCGGCCTCCGGTATCGTTTTTCACAATTTCCAGCTCTTTTGTGTTTAGCTGAGGCATCATTCATTTCAGAGGCATTATAGAGGTTAGTATTACTAGTTCGCTTTCCTAATTATACAGAGTTTTGAGTGTTACATTCAAAACTTTAAGACAAACTTTAAACGGTATATGTGACAAATACCATCCTCAATTATCACGCCCACTGTATTTACCAACAGTGAGGATCAAAGCTGCTATAGTCTACCTGGCGGACATACAGTACCGTACCCAGATGGCCTCTGATTGGCCATTTCTGATTCACAGTCAGCTGTTCGCCTCATTTAACCCATTCTGACCTGAGATCAGATTCATACGAGGTTTACGCTGGACACACACTGGTCTGATTGACCCATTCTGACCTGAGATCAGATTCTAAAAATGTCAGTCGTTCTTCGACTATTCAAAAATAGCAGACCTACAAGCTCGTATCGCGCCACTCGGTGGCGCGATATGAGCTTGTAGATCTGCTATTTTTCAATAGCTAAAGCATAACATGATGCTAACACCAAAATGGGTGCCCGTTCAGAATGGGTTAAAATAACTGTGTTTGAAAAATAAACAAATCATCCAGGCCGTTTCACTCTACGAAGAATCAACTGACCGCGAGAAAACGTTGCTGCTGCCGAATTAGTTAAATTTTCCGCTAGAAACAGGCCGTATCAAATATGAGTTACTAACTGTCGTAAACGATACAGAGACACCTCCCTGACGATATCGCAGAGATGGTGTGTTTATTTTTGGACCACAATTCTTATATGAGACGATTGTTAGATAAGACCCTGTTATTCTCCACAGAGAAATTACTGGGGATGGGATGAGCGAGTGACGTCAGGACTTCGGCACTAGAGCACCGAAGTCCTGACGTAACTCGCTCATCCCCTCGATTCCCCTGGTTCACGGAAATAATTTTTCTATGGAGAATAACATGGGCTCATCTTAAAATCATTTCATAATAAGCATTGTGGTCCAAAAATAAACAAGCTGTCTTTACGTTGTTGTCAGGGAGGTGTCTCTGTATCGTTTATGACAGTCAGTCACTCATATATGATACCGATACAGACATAAGACCGATACTGTTTCTAGCAAAAATGTAACTAATTCAGTAGCAGTAACAATAGCGTTCTCTCAGTCAGTTGATTCCTCATATCCATATGAATGAAGCGGCCGGGGTGACATGCTTTTTTTTTTCAAAACACTTATATGAGGCGATCTAAAATCCACCTATTGGGATTATAATGCAAATAAAAGGTACATGAACCCGTGGATTTGTTAACCTGACGCTGCCAGATCCAAGAAGCTTGCTACACAAATTTGTTACACAGCTTATTGGGATCTGGGATCTCGGAAGCAAATTCGATGACGGGGCTGTTCCTTTTTTTCAAGATACTTGGTAGATGATTGGATGGGACCGTCTGTCTATCACCGTGTGGGCGTGCAAACACAACCAATCATATTGACGTGTCTATATAGCTTCACATCCGGTTTCGCACATATCCCGCCCTTAGCTCACGCTGATTGGTTCGAACCACGGAGCGGTTCGGTGTTAGCTCAACTGCCTGAGAGATAGATCCCAGATGGTTGCTGTGTTGGGGAACATGGTTACCCAATACCGCCCCCATCTGGCAGAGTCAGGTTTTGTGCCCTCTACCTATATTGACGTCAGACTTCGGTGCTCTATGTCTGAATCAGGGGGGCAGTCAGCCAGATATTTCGTGAAGCCTCATTTGAAATCGGTAGTTCATATAATGGCCTGTTGTGGCGCTGGACTGGACCCAAAAAGCCCCATAGCTCCATAGAGGCCCATGTATTTTGGCCCAACTTCACCTAGACTGTATTACCTTAATAAACATGGTCATGAATACTTTCTTCTTCCAGTCACTAGTTTAAAGTCTCATTTCTAATGTCATAATATTCTTTTTGGAAAATTATGGTCCCATTAATTAAAAAAATGACCATAAAGTCGCGTATGTTCTGAGGGGCGTGGCTACCGTTACAGTCTATGATCGGGATTCCCCACCCACTCGAGTCAAAATAAAAACCAACGGAGAAGAAGGGGGGAAGTCCCGCCTCGTTGTCTGGGCAGCCAATGACCAGCTGGTATACAAAACGGAGCCAGCCAATGGCCAGCTGGTACCAAAGATGGCGACTTACATCAGGAATTAGCATATTATTACAGGCTTCATTTTACGTTCATGTTAGACCCGGGGAACGCTTTGTCCATATTTTTTACAGTCTATGGTCTGAATGCTATTAGCATACTGTAGGTGACCAGTCCCTTATGGAAGGACACTCAACATACAAACCTATACCTAACATGTGAAACAAGATGTTTCTGTAACTACAGACCTATACAATCCTCCCTTCATGGGTAGAAGGCAAGCGTTGAAAGAGTTGCCTTCCAAAACTTGACTAACTTTTTAACCTGAAATGATTACTGTAATGTTCCAATCTGGATCTTCCCCACATTACAGCACAAAGTATGCCCTTAGTAAATTATCTAACTGGGTTATGTGCTGGGTTCTACACTGATCACACAGAACAATATTGTGGTATTTTGCAAAATACCACAGAATCATAATTATGTTCTGGTATTTTGCTGGGATGTGTTGTTGCCAATGTCAACAAAATAATCCCTGTGATAAAGATACGATTTGAACCAAATGAGGACCAGTTTCCAGTCTGTCCAGCAATATTGTTCTGTGTGATCAGTGTAGAACCCAGCACATAACCCAGTTAGATAATACCATTTTTATTTTCTTTCTTTATTATGAAAGCAGATTAATAGAAGAGGTCCAACTGAACCATATCTGCTTTCATAATAAAGAAAAAAATAAATGGTATCACTATAAATATGCAGATATTTGCATAGCTCTGTCACAGAATGATTATGGTCACCTAGATTGTTGTGTGCACTGAACATATTCAAAGACTAAACAAATACACTAAATAATAACACTAAGAAATGTGTTTTTGGTGCCAAAACAAGAAAGGCTGAAAGACAAAGTTATTGCCCATTTTGACTGAGACTAAAGGGCAAGCCAATAATGTTCATCTATCTAATTGTGGATTCAGTCAGATCGTGGGCAAATATTCATATACACATAAAGTTAAGTGCCCAACAGTAAACCACATCTCTTCAGGTTTATTGCTGTATTATACTTTGTCATAAGACAGTGTTGCGTACTATCACACTAAAGCATTTGTGAGATTGTAGATCAGCTATTTTTGGAGTGGGACACTATCATGCAGGCCTGCCACAATTATTACATAATCGCCCAATCACAATTATTTGAAAGGACGGAGTGCAAAACATACTCTCTCCCCATGCCTTCGGCCTGGTGGAGACAATAATCACAATTATTGTGCATATTTTGTTGTATTGTTTCCACGATGAAAACTTTTCATATACATTTTCAAAAATGTCCTCCCACCCAAAAAAGCCAATCTACAAGCTGCTGTGTGCTTGTGTGAAATGATGAGTGAAATGTTTGTTTGCAAAGCCTAAAAGCAAAACAGAAATGTAATATGTTATGTATTTATATGTTCCAATGTTCAATGCAAAAAACACATTTAAATCGTTAAGCACACTTATTAGTTTGACAATTTAATCAAGTAAATTGTCATGATTGTGACAGCTAGCCCTATATAGTCATATGATGGAGTACGAATTAAGCATTAGCGTGCCGTGCACCACATTTGGCCTGAGAGTTGTTGAAATTCTTGCTTAGAGGTTTGCTCTCTATAGGTTAATTGGTTTTGTTCCCTTGGATAGTCCGGCCCATAATCTATCACATTAGTGTGTTGCTTTACCTGCAGGTGCACTTTTTGTAATATCTGTATACACATACTACCTCACCTGAAAATGCCCAGGCTTACAGTAGCTGTGAGCTGTTCCACTTGTAGGTCAACGGCCTATTTCATTTTAAATAAGAGAGGAAATTCCCTGGCTGGGACCCACCATTACTAGTACGTTTTTATTCCACATGAAAGCGTTTTCTGCCTCAAGGAGTCAGTGCATCCAATTTTGTTCAAACACATCTCACTCTGAGCCATGGCACAAATACTACAGAGACACTAGAGTATTTATTATATTGTCTTCTCGGGCACAAAACATTTCCGGATGGGGGTCCACGGCCAAAATGCATATCAATTTGGTCCTTGACACTGAAAGGTTTGAGAACCACTGGTTTAAAAGCCATGTGCACAGTATGTGATTATATGGCCATTGTCGCTGTTGGGTGGAATATCCTTCTAAGTCCAAATCCATATACTTTTCAGGAGATGGATCAATGTTGATATAATATGTGTTCATAAAAACCTCCACAGAGTTACACTTTCACTTCAACAATGTCAAAAATAGCCGATCTAAGCACACAATACAATATGTCACAATAAATGATGTGTTGTGAACTTTGTGTTTGTGTGAGTCTTGTACGACAAAGAACTGCAGGGTATTTCATTTTCTAATGAACAACAAATTGAAATATGGAGATAAAAAAGGTCTCTGCCCGACAGCGACAATATAACATTGGATATTAAATTGTTCATACCTTGAACTGAACTTGAACTGTGCTGCATTTTTATTTCATTCTAAAGAATTGATGGCAGTTTTAGGGACAATGGTTGCAGTGGCATCTATCTATAAAATGCACCAAGTCTCTGTCTGTCTGTCTGTCAAATTTGACACATTCGACCACAGGGAGAGCAGTGCCCGGTGTCGAGTCGGTCGGACTCACGGTTGTCCAGAACCGCCCCAAAAAGGCCTCTGCCCGGGTTCTCGACAGGGCCCCTGCCCAGGGTCCATATATGGAGTTGGCCTGCAGCTAGCCTGTTCTGACATCATTCTGCAATCTGCATAGACTCCATATTTGGGCATGCCTGACAAAGAACTCCACATGGCCATAAAAGTGACACAGACATACAGTAATAACTGGGTGGGGAATACATTTCAAACGTGCATCGTTCCAAGTAGGCCAGTGCCCAACAGGCACCGCTCTAGAGGCTCTGCCCCTGCCCAAACTCTGGACATGGCCCAAATTAGCCTATTGATTACACCTGATCACCCCTAGATCTCCATATATGGACCTGGCCACACAATTATGTGCATAGATCCACATTTGGGCATGCCTGATAAAGAACTCCATATATGGGTATAAAAGGGACACAGACGGGCACCGCACTAGTTTTATTTTATATCAGATCACAACCTCTACAAAGCTCCAACCTGCTACAATGTAACGGAATGTGAGTACAATAACCTTGACTTTAACCATTGCGGCTACCTCAACCGATGGCATGGCGCCATCTGGTGGCTAAACGTCATGGTCCTGTTGCTATTGAAATGGAATAGACAACACATTAAAGTCTAGTTGAATGGGAAGTAATTGTGCGGTGCATGGAGCTTCAGTCCTGAGGGTCATCTTAAGATGTAAATATTGGTTTTCTACTCGCGAGGTCGGATTACAGTTTTATTAAGCTGTAAACATAGTCCTTTATCTCAATATGAGCCCCTAATGATGCTTTAGATCGTGTGCCGTGTGCATGTACGAGGATTTTGGATATTCGATCATGTCACAACATGGGTGCCACCGGAGGCTAGCCACGGATGCTAATAACGAACGGTAAATAAAGTCCTATAAATTCTGAATTAAATGCCATTAAAGAAACCCGATATTTCCTGGGATTGGCACACGAGGGTGCAAGCAATAAACCTGAGAAATCGTGGGTTCAGCATAGATTGGGTTAACACCCCGAACGCCCGGGGTTATTTCATCCATTACATCATAGCGCCCAGCGATTTATAGCAGCGAAGCACATTTAGCTTGATGTAGCCAAATCATTCTCGATGCGATCGACAACAACGGGAGGTATGATTAATTCTAACACGACTAGCGACGGGACCGCGATGGGCAGTCATAAGCAAACTATGCCACAGATGCAGGTGCTGCATAAACAATGCCTTACATCAGAAATGCATGTAATAAAACTACAGTGATAACGAGGGAATAAAAAAAGTGTCCTACCCCCTGCCAGGATCTGCTGCTCCAGTTCTGTCATCTGTTTCCTGTAGGCCCTCAGTGCCGCCTCCTTGAACGTTGGTCGGATCCGCTTCTTGGGCGGCTCCTCGGCGGGCGTCTCCTCCGGGACGTTTTTGTTGTTCTTGTCCTCGACCTGCTGCTGTTCCTCCACCTTCTCAGTTGGAGGAACGTCAGCAGGCACCACCTCGGCGGTGGTCTCCTCCGGTAACTCCTCGACGTCCTCCAGCTCCTCGTCGGGGTCGTCCATGCCCTCTGTGATGTCCTCGTCTGGGTCTTCCACGTCCACGTACTCCACCATGGCGTCGTACTCGGCCGTGTCTTCGGTGTTCTGGTTCTCGTAGTCCTCGTTGTACTCTTCCTCGTACTGCGGATCCAGGCTGAAGTCGTACTCCGGAACGGGTTCCTCGGCGGCGGGCGCCTCGAATTCGAAATCCTCCTCTGTGTCGAAGTCCCGAGAAGTCTCGTTGTTGGCCGGAGAGGTGCCAGGTATGTCGTCTGGTATGTCATCGTCCAGCACAGCCTCCTCTGTGTCTTCTGTCTCGCTGGCATTAGTTTTGTTTTCCAGGTTAGCCAGTACCTGTTCCATCACTTCAACATAGTCCGTCTCATCATCTCCTGGCTGTTCCTTAGCTTCTGCTACGGTTTCTTTGTTCTCTTTTTCCGCCTTGGGCTCTGTGTAGACTTCTGAGTCGACGGTCGTGCTGAGCTCACTGGCATTAGAGGTGGACATGGTGCGGAAGCGTCCCATGAAGGAAGGCGTTGTATTGGGTGGAGTTGTATTGGGTGGAGTTGTATTGGGTGGCTCTTTAGTGGGTGTTGGGGCGACCGGATCGGACTTCCATACAACCGCCATAGCTGACTTTGCCCTTTGTAGTGTGGACCCAAAGCCAAACCCAAAGGACTTCTCACTGAGATCTATGCTGAGCCTGCTGCCCAGCCAGGTCTTGGGCACTTCCTCTACCTTTTCCGTCCGGATTTCACTCTGACTGCGATACATGGTTGCAGACTTAGTCTGGGTCTGATGGAAGCTATGATTGACATCGAGTTCAGGGAATTTCTCCTTGGGAAGTGTTTTAGAGCCTTCCTTCTGGGCTCCTTTAGGTACCTCTTTAGCTACTTTAGGGGCTTCCTTACATGCCACTTTAGGAGTGTCTTTAGGTGCTACCATAGGAGCCTCTGTAGGGGTTACCTGCGTAGCCTCTGTGGGTGCAACATAAGGGGGTTCAATAGGGGCCACAGAAGAATCATCAACAGAGTGTACTTTAGGAGTCTCGTTAGAGGCTACTTTTGGGACCTCCTTAGGTGCCTCTTTAGGGGTCACAGCGGTCACTGCGGGCTCTTTTGCAACAGCCTTTAGGCCTTCCTTAGGAACAACTTGAACAGGCTCTTTATTAATAAATTTAGGGGATTCTTTAGGGGATTCTTTAGGCGTTATAGCAGGGGTTATAGCTGGGGTTATAGCAGGGGTTATAGCAGGGGTTATAGCCGGTGTTATAGCCGGGGTTATAGCAGGACTCTCTACTGGGGTTATCTTAGGGCTCTCCTTGGGTGACTCTTTAGGACTTGCTTTGGGAGTCACAATTGGGCTATCTTTAGGGGCCACTTTAGAGGTCACTTTCGTGGGCTCTTTAGCCGGGGCTTTAGAAGTCACTCTAACCGGCTCTTTAGGAGTGGCATTTGTAGCTTCATTAGTTGTGACTTTAGGACTCTCTTTAGGTATAACTTTTGAAGATTCTCTAAGTGCTACTTTAGGAAGCTCTTTTACTGAATCTTTAGGGGATGCTTTTGAGGAAACTTTAGGTGCAGCCCTGGCTGACACCTTAGGAGTTTCCTTAAGTGATACTTTAGGAATCTCCTCTTTAGGAGCCACTTTAGTAGATGCTTTATGGGAAACTCTGGAGGACGATTTAGAGGTTTCTTTAGATGTCACTTTAGTGCTTTCTTTAGTGGTACATTTTGAGCTCTCTTTAGAATGACGCTTAGACGTTTTGTGGACAACCTCCCTCTCTGCAATTGGAGGTATGATGTGGGTAGTGATAGGCGGTAGGACAGTGTCTCTGTCAAGCATCATAAAGTCTTCATCCCCTTCAAATTGCAAGTCAACCTCCTGGCACTTAGTGATGTTCTCTGGGAAACCAGGTATGGTTGAGGGGTCAAAGGGGCTGCTGACCTCTATAGAGGCCTCCAGTCCAGAGTCGGCGCCTTGCTCCAGATGATGCCAGTCTTTCCAGGGAGAAAGGTCAGCCTGCAAAGACAGCTGAGAGCCACTGTAGTGACTTCTGTCCCCAGACATGCAAACCAAGCCATTGCTCACCCCACTGTCGATAGTCTCAGTGGTCTCCATCTCGTTATGCTCCGTGTACGGCGGGTTCTCCTGGCTGAGCGGGGGCTCAGCGTACCAAGAGGACGCCATGTCCTCTTGTTTCCTCTGCCACAGCTCCTGATCCGAGGAGGAGATGAGGTTGCAGCCGTTTGACCGCGTGAAGTACTGGCTCTCTGTGAACTCTTCGGAGTACGACTGGCAGAGTTTTGAGCAGTCCGATTCGGAGCGGCTGAGTTTAGGGGTTGAAAAGTCACTGGAAAGCCAGCCAGGGGTCAAGTCAGAGTAGTACGCTTTTCCTTGTTTCTCGGCGTCATCATAAGTGTCATCAGCATAGTGAACAGAGCCCGAGTACCCTGCTTCGTCACTTCGCCTATGCTCATGGGACCTCCTCTTCTCCGATTTGCTTCTGTGAACAGGCTTTGAACTCACCATTGCATATTTATTCCTACTCAACTCATCTAGTTCTTTATCGCTGTCCATTGAGTCCCAGTCATCGCTCTCACAGACCTTGTCCTTCCCTGAGGCCTTCATGTCCATGCTTTCGTAAGTTTGTGAGGAGGACATTGCTTTGTCTTTTCTCTCTTTTCCCTCATGGGTTAAACTATCAGTGGAGACAGTTATACCTGTCCCTTTAAGTTTATAGCATTTTTTCAAGACAACGTCCCTTTCTTGGGTGGTTGCAAATATAACAATAATAGGGCGAGGTTTTGCATTGGAACATTCTCTTTGTTGTCCTAACCTATGTGCTAACTCGATTTTAATAGTCTTATGTGCATCGACAAAACCCATTTTATCTTTCATAATTCTATATATAACGCTCTCCGTTTTCTCTGGCCTTTCCTCGGGAACGTTGAGGAACCTCAGAGTCGAGTTGTTGGACTGGTGGCTGATCTGTTTAATGTAGTCATGGATGTCACGCGTTTCCCTCCTGGACTGGACAAATCCCGTGCGGAGTTGCTCAATCTCACTCTGCACGACCTCCACGCTGCTCGATATCTCATCGATGGAGCTCTTAAGTGCATTGACGTGGCCACGGAGCTCGGTCAGCTCCGTCTCTATCTGACTGATCCCCTGCAGCTCCTTGAAGATCATCTCCATGACGTCCTGGGTCTGCGTGATGCATCCCGTGGAGGAGGAGCCGGGCTCCAGGGTGGAGCTCTTCTGTTGCCTCCCGGCGCGGTCCAGGGACTTGCTCCGCATGCCCAGCGTCTTCCTCCAGTTGCTCACCTCGGAGTCCGAGGAGACGCACTCCTGGCTCTTCTTCCATTTCCGCAGCTTGCGGAGGGCGCCCAGCCGGAGCGTGTGCAGGCTGGAGCGCTCCACCCGCTCGCCTTCGGAGCTGCCGTCGGAAGGAGCCAGGCTGATGAGGCTCTTCCTGTTCCGTCTCACTGGCATCGTGTGAGATTTGTGTTCATCCAGTCTACGGACAGGCTTAGTGTCACTCAGGGAGTCAGTGTAGTTGCTGACAATATAAAGATCCTCCGGACATAAACTTTCATTATTGTTTGAAAGGAGAATGTTTTTGGGGAGTCCGTTGGCTATCGCTACGCGATAGCTGAACGTGGGCGAGAGCGATGGAGAGTCGGTCTTGCCGTCGTCTTCCTCGAGTGATATGTTACGTGCCGAAGAGCATTTGGAGATCTTTTTAACAGTGGTCTTCAGCGTGGTGGATACGTTTGGAATTATGTGGGCTTGCAAATCGATGGTCAATTTAGGCTCTTTTTTTTCGCTACTTGCTTTCTTCTTTATGGGGTTCGCCAATTTCTTTGTAAACATTCCTTTGCAAATCTTTTCAATGTAAGATGATATGGTTTGGATGAGGGCAGAAACCATATGGAGGGCAATCCTGTACCGTTGTCTATGTCGTCCAGTGAAGCTAAGGTTGGCTTGGCTATAAGGTTGGTGAATTGGGGACAGTCGACCTGTACTTGTTGAATCTCAGCTCAGATGGACTGAAACCTCATTTCTGGTGTAGACTCACAGACACTCTTAAATCCAGTGGACCTCCAAGAGATACGGTGCATTGCTCTGTAAGAAAAGAGAAACAAAAGGGAAATATTTGCATTAAACACAATTCCCTCTTGCTCAAGAAAAAGAAAAAAAAACAAATCACAAACTAGACATGCACTATAATCATTCAGCAGCCATCAGTGAGTGCAATGAAACAGTATTACATCTAAAGCATGCGTTATGGCTGCAGTTTCACAAAGGGTATAATCCACAAAGCCTTCTAATGCGCCTATTTGAGGGACTGATGAAAATACTCTGCACGCAAAGCCCACACATTGTCTTTACAGCTGGCATCGCCCATAAACTCTTAAATGCCACAGAATGCTACAGAGCATCATGGCACCCCATTAGGGCCTTTGGTAGAGAGAGAGAGAGAGAGAGAGAGAGAGAGAGAGAGAGAGAGAGAGAGAGAGAGAGAGAGAGAGAGAGAGAGAGAGAGAGAGAGAGAGGAGGCAGTGTCTGTACATGTGTGTATATCTGCATGTGTCTGACAGCCCCAATAGAGCCACTGGTCTCAATGACATAACCAGTTTCTACAGCAGGAAATGGCCAATTATTCTAATCACTCCACTACTCCAGTTCACTGTTAAACACAGTCCCTACACACAAACCACAGGCTGAGCCAGTCGTTCCCAACCTTGGGTCCTATGGGTCCCCCTTAATCTAAAGGGGTGATAAGGGCCTGCGCATGTTTGGAAATGAAAACCTGTTTGGGTCATTATAATGTAAAGAGACGTCGAAAACAGAAGGTCACAACTATTTGTCAAGGGACCTCTGACCTTTGGATTTCCCAATATAGTGAAAATAATAGATCTGCCAGCTGTGCCACTATGCTCTTCTGCATTGTGTGTGCATGCATGTGTGTGCCTGCGTGCATGTGTGTGGCTGCGTGTGTGCATGCGTGCGTGCGTGCGTGCGTGTGTGTGTAGATATGGTTATACTCGGATATACAAAGGGGGGGGGGGGGGGGGGGTGAAGGTTTGGAAAGCACTGGGTTGAGCTGCTGCAGCTCTGCTCTGCATCTTGGCATCACTGTCCGTTTCTCTCCACTATGACCTTCAATAAAGGAGGGGAGAATTTGCCTGGGAGGGATTTGAAGATGTTGATAATAACGACGCTGCCGACGATAACAGCCGACGATGAGCGAAACGACAGGTCGACGACAGGCGGCGATAAAGCCGGCGATAGTGTGCTAACGAGGAGGTTTACTCTACTGTAACCCGTTTGGATTCCCCCACGCCTCTCTGATAACCGTGTAATGATTCAGCGTGCTGAATCACGAGTGTCACGCCGGTTTAGCGCGGCTCGTCCAGAGGGACACGACGGAGGGCTCACTGGGGACAACACAGCGGCAGACGGGGGGGGACGGGGACCTGTTCCGGACGCGTGGTGTCGAACCTTCAAACAGCTTGGGGTTTGGGGCAGGGTATAGTGGGGGGGGGGGGGGGGGTGTATTTGTTAAAGATTTGGATCTGCTCAGTGAAGTGAAACGAGAGTTATTTATTGTGCAGAGGATTCCGACAGCTGCTCCACATTAGTGCTGGGGCTTTAGAGCCCCCAATGCAGCCACAGAGGCATGCTCGCTTCCACTGAGCTGTGAAACAGAAACGTCACAGTTATAGCCTTCAACTGCCCGGCACACTGAAACAAACAGGACAAAGTGCTCGACGGCATAAGTCAGATTTTAGATACACTCCTGGTCAAATATCACACCACTTTCTTTCTTGCTATAGCTTCTGAAGGAGGTGGTCGCACTTTTCTCCCTCGCCTCCCTCCCGCATCCTCCCATTTATTTATTTATTTCTGCAAGGAAGAAACTAGTGGCAGCACACTCAGTTGCAGCGGCTCAGTGCACTCTTTGTGCACCCTTCATTTCATTGTCTAAGCATTCGTATACTCTGTACAGTGACAATGAATTGAATCTAATCTAATCTCAAAACTACTAAGTAGTTCGGTTTGTAGTTTGACGTTCACTGCTAAGTGGAAGTTGTCCAATCTTCATTTTGTACTTGAGTTAAAGTACTGGTGTATACAATACTTTGCTTTGCTGTTTTTCCACTATATTTGTAATAGGGCTTGAGTGAGTGGTTCATTCATATGTACATCCCCTTCCTAGAAATGTAGTGGAGCCAGAAGTACAATATTTGTCTTTGGAATGTAAGTGGAGCGAAAGCCATAAGTGCCATGAGTGCACATACTCAAAAATTGTACCCGAGTACAGTAGGCCTGTACTCAAGGAAATGTACTTGGCTCTACTGCTCTTATGGCCGGGTTCTGAAGCAAGACCAGACATTAGCAAATAGCCCTTAAGGCTGGGTTTGCCAACACTGTAAACTGGACTGAATCCAAGGACTCCCGATGTACTGTATTTCTCAGCCTCATGTTTTGGAGGGTTAAGACAGGCCCTGGGGTAGAATGTTTTTTAGCAGTCAACTTTAGCATAGCTACTGTACAATTTACAACACAGCAAATGTAGCACAGTGGATCTCAACCTGCGGGAGGGCGGACGCGAATGCTTGCGAAGATTTTGAAGTGGGCCCTGATGCAGAGAAGATTGAGTACCACAGTGGTTCTCAAAGCTTTTCATGTCACAGACCCATGAAAAGGTTTGTGCCAGGGAAAATAAAAACAATAATAATAATCTAGGCCCAGGCCGTAGCGTAACGGTCTGGGCACCGGACTGGTGATCCAGTCGCGGTGTGCCGCGGGTTCGACTCCCGGACCCGACACGGCCTTTACCGCATGTCATCCCCCCATCTCTCTCCCGTTTCCTGTCAGCCTACTTTCTATCCCTTAAAAAATCAATAAAAGGCGTAAGCCGCAAAAAAGATATCTTAAAAAAAAATATATATATAATCTAAGATAGCAGATGTACATACAGGGGTAATACACCAGATTACTCTTTGAATTGAATATCATTTCTTAACTTTGTTAACTTGTTGCAACATTGACGGTTTATATTTGACTGCATTAATGTTACAAAGAAGGTTATTAAAAAAAAGATACGTTTGAATCAGACAGTGAGAAAACATCTTCTATTCCAATTAAATATCGTTTTTTTTCACATCAGCAGTTTCAAGCTGATGTGAGCTTATATATAGCCTAGGCTATATGCTATTTTTAAAAAGCCAACATATAAATGGATAAAGTGGCTAAAATGATGAATCCCCCACCAAGGACCCCACTTTGAGAACCACTGATTTACAGGCCCAAATTACACAGTGCAACTAAGTGGACTGAGTGGCATGAACCACAACAAACGGCAGGTAGAATAATGGTCAAGTTGAACAGATAAATAAAGTGCTGCAAATATCTGAAAACAACATGTGTAAACAATATCCGAGTAGTATAGCTATAGCATCTCTCAAAAAACAGGCAACAAGGAATGGGAGTGCTATAGGGTTGAAGTAGAGTCAGGCAACGGGAGTTCATTTTCGGACTGTGACGGAAAATGGTACAGTTGGAAAGCTTCTGAAATGTGTATTACTTGAGAGCAGAAAAATGTAGGTGACGAGTCTGAGCCACACCTAATAACCCTCATGGAAAGCCATCTGAGCCATCTGTCAGGTTTCAACAGATGGCCAACAGGAGTGGGTCCATTTTGTGTGTACAGTAGAGTGCCCTGATCTTTGTAACAATATCTGACACTCTGTCGCCCATCAGTCCGTCTTCATTAAATAGTATTGGCTTAATTTGGCTATTCATGAACGATTTTTTTTCTTTTCTTTTTTACAAATAGCAGTTTAACTTTTTTTTTTTCACATGGCAGTTATTGATTAGATTTAACATACATTTATTCTACAATTTTATTTCTACATTTTACCTGTTATTTTAGACAATTTGCTTTTCGGGCAAGTGCAAGTGCTTCTGAGACCTTTAGTGTCAACCCCTGGGTGTGGACAAATAATAGCGGGCACAGAAATATCGACGACCCCGAATGTGACATTACAGAATAGCAGACACGTTGTTTAGAGGGACGTAGTGCTTCATGACGCAGCCCAATTGAAGACTGGCATGAGGCCAGACCTCAAGGGCGGTCTTTCACAACCGGTGGGTTGCGACCCAAAACTGAGCCCATAAAAAATGTCAATGCTGGACATTTTGTTTTATTAATAGATGACATTCAGGATCCTTGATGAATGTCTAATGCGCCTCGGAGTCTGCTACGAGCCTTCTTATCTTCCCACAGTCTAGATAAGAGATTTCTGCCTGACAGCAACGATAATATAACCCGACTCCGCCAGATGGTGGCAGTAGAGAGTTCCCCCTCCTCGTATGCGGCCGCTAGAGGCGGCGGGATCAATGCGAGACTGATGACGTATTGAAGGCACAAAGCGCAAATCTAAACACAACCTATAACAAGACTACAACTCAAAATCATTATGGATATATCAATATGTCAATCAATACTGCCGCAATCTGGCGGAGTCAGGTTATAACGATAACATACCAGTATAATAAAAACAATATTTTTAAAAGCTTTAAATAATAATGATAAAAAATGGGTCCTGACTAAATTTTTGGAAACCACTGATCCACCGTCTTCCCCTGCTGGCTGTGTCGGAGCCCCACTGACGCATCGGGGATGCTGTTAAACACCTCGCTCAAAGACTGTCCCAGCTGTTAAAATAGTCTTAGTCTTAATCACTTAATCACCACAATATTTTTCCCCAGCTTGTGTCTGGCATTTCTGGCCTAGTCTAACTTTCCTCATTAAAAGTGTAGTCCCTCCGTTTCCGTTACTCTGTCAGAGTGCTCTTGAATAGTACTTTATTGACCAAGATCACCTCACAACAACAGCGCAACACATCCATTTTCGGTGCGGCCACCATGATCAAGTAGCGGAGCAAAAAGGTTGATATTTATATTGTGCTATTCTCGGCCAATTTTCTACCGATTGTTCTAATTCCAAATGGCCTATAATCCGTGAAGTGTACATTTTCATTGGGTGTATAATAATTTATTTATAAGAGAGAGGGAAGAAAAAAAGAAAAGTGCGTGCGTGCAGGCAACAATGTCGTCTCCAGCTGGAGAGGGAGGTGTGAAGATCTTTAGACGAGTGGGGGAGAAAGGGGGACGTCGGTCGATTTGGCCGAAATAGCCAGACCTAGTAGGTATATCTATGCCTAAGATCATATTTACAAAACGTTTCAAATGTGGAAAAAAACAGAGATGATTAAAATCTAATATTTAGACCAAGTCATGCAAGGGGAACTTTCTCTGGACTTCATGGGCTAAGAAAATGAACTTTAAAATCTCAAAATCGGTCACAACGGCTGCTCCGTCGTCCTAGTGTTAAAAGGAAGGTCATTGGCATTATGGACGGTAGCACTCGTGATCTATACATAACCTTTGTGAGCTTTCTGACTGTGGCTACTCGCAGTCGACCACTGAAACAGAACGGGAACAACGAGGTGGGTGCCAGAGGCTATCTGTGAAATCTTGACAGCTTCTATCCTATAGTGTTCTCCTGCTGTTTGGTATACGGGGTCAAGCCCCGAAGGAGCCAAGATCCCTCTAATAGTGTTTTTGTATAGAGCGGAAAATAATTCCGCCATTTTTTGCAGTTCGTTTTCCCACAAAATTCAGCAATAATATGGTAGAGGCCAGGGTCAAGGGTCATTCAAGAACTGAAGGTCACAACTATTTGTCAAGGGACCTCTGACCTTTGGATTTCCCAATGAATGAATTATACAATCTGCTCTATCCACTCCTGACGTAAAAAAATGAGTGGGGTCAAAGATTTCCCGTAGCCTTTGCCTGGTTAACCACTCCCCCTTGAAATCGCATTTCCATTAGTTTGATGCTGATGCATGGTGGGTGGGCTGCGGGAGTACAGTGGTGACAGAGAAACCCTTCAGCCAATCAGAGTAACAAAAAAGTGATGTCATCCTCCGGTCTCGAATCAGCCATTTAAAGTACTCATATTGCCTACAGCTCATTGGACAGGAGAGACGCTGTGAGATTAGAAAGCACTATCATTAGAAACCACAAGAGAACTGACGGGAATTGACGAGGAACTTACTTTACTTTTAACCCATTCTGACCTGAGATCAGATTCATACGAGGTTTCCGCCGGACACACACTGGTCTGATGAACCCATTCTGACCTGAGATCAGATTCTAAAAATGTCAGTCGTTCTTCGATTTTTTCAAAAATAGCAGACCTACAAGCTCGTATCGCGCCACTCGGTGGCGCGATATGAGCTTGTAGATCTGCTATTTTTCAATAGCTAAAGCATAACATGATGCCAACACCAAAATGGGTGCCCGGTCAGAATTAGTTAATAAGAGAGGGGCTAGTACAGAGAGACGTCACATGATTACACAACTACTTGGACAGTCACAATCAAAACAATAGGAACACATTTAACTCAAAACATCTCTCCGAAAAAGGCTCTTAAAAGCACTGTGAGTACAACAATTATTCGAAGAAATCAATGTAATCAAAAACTTTTTCATCAGCTAAAGTATTAGACAATGGTCTCTATTTTGTGGATGTCATATTATAGCGATAGCCCCTCCTATGTCCAGCTTTTAGTGTGTGTGCACAAACACAGACTTTGTCTCAACACAAACATTAAATGCCATTGACATTGTGCAAACACAAACATGGAAGACGAAGGGGAGGACGCAAATTCTGATTGGCCGGAATGAGATGATGTACGATGACGAGCGCCCCTCACTTCACACGGGTGTGATTATTTTTCTTACAAAATAGCAGTGAATAGATATGCTCACAGCGTGTTGTGTGACCTTTCAGTGTTTTCACACAACATGGTTGTGTGACAAAGTATGACATACAGTAGGGATATATCGCCAATAGATTAGTTGATAGAGAGTCAGTAAGACGCCGAAGGGCGCGCCTCCGCCTCGTTGACGGCAGACTGCTGGGCGAGCGCTTTGGCATGGGGGGGTCAGATCAACATGGAATGAATGTTGTACTGGCCATGATATATGGAGCATGTCTTGAGTGTGCAGGGTTTGATGACGTCAGATCAACATAATGGAATGTCAGAACAGGTCAGCTCCATATATAGAGATATAAGGGTGGTAGAGGGGACATTCTCTTGAGTGTACAGGGTTTGATGAGGGCTGGGCCTTAATTGTCGGGCCTGTTGAGAACTCGATGTTTTCGCCGGCTGCGAATATGGGCTTAACCCTTTTACTGCTGCCATTTATTGAGAAATTAGGACCTAATTCATGCCAGCATCTTTTTAATTTGAGCTCTTATTTTGAAAAGCCACATTTTGCCTCAACCGGAAGTGAGCTTATCCCTGCCAGCTTTACGTTGCCAAGACAACCTTTGTTTACATGATCGAAAAATGCCGGTACATTTTTGCACTCCACAACGTCGGCTCGTGCCGTCAAAGAAACGCTGTTTTGACCAAAAATGCCATCTGGGACAAGGAATAGGAGATACAGGCGATTGAAAGAAACGGATAGAATGGATTCTTATGGCGACGGTGAATTAATATGAACGATCCAGTGCAGTGCTAACAACAGTGCTAGCTAACCGGCTAACGTGAGTAGCATTATGGCTTGATCAATCATATGCACTAATAAAGGGCAATTGCCGAAGGGCTTCGGCAATGGCAGCAAGCGTTAATATCAAATTAATGCTTCAATTGCCGAAGGGCTTCGGCAATGGCAGGAAGACGGTTAATTGTGGCAGCAGATCGCATTTACTATCACGAAACCTGGGCACCATAAGGGGGCTTTCCCATGTATGGGGATTTTGAGTAGATTTCAATAGTACAGTACAGTACGAGAAGTACAGTTTCTTAGAGTACAACACTGTTGCACTGGACCAATGTGCTTGACTGTACCCTGTACTGTTTTCATTCCATTGTCTAATGCAATTATCAATCAATCAATGATAAGGCCGATTGCAGAAAATGTAAGGTGGCATTTCTTCCTTGGCCTATAGTGGCAATGTGCGTGCAAAGTTTCACAGCGACCGCACGTTGTGTTCATGATCTGAGGCATGTTGTTCAAAACAGAGCACCTCCTGCAAACTTTGGAAGCCAAACATATCCAATCAGGATGGAATATTATGAAACATACACACTGTATAGCGATTCGCGTGATGTTTGGGAAGAAATCTGAAAGCCGGGGGTTTAGCAAAAAACCAGCCTCTTGGTGGCGCTATAACAGGCCCATGGGACAAATGTCGGAGCAGAAGTTCTGTTCTGGCACCAGTGTGTGCACAGTCTAGTCTGCGCGGCCTATAGCATAGATCAGCTGTACACAGACAGAATGATGGACACATGTGCCCGGACCGCCAGGCCGTGCACCTTGGCTCATATATGTGTAGCCTTGCCCCAGACGGCGCACTGCAGGTCCGAGTCCCAGCCCTTAATGGTCTTTGCTGCATCTCTCTCCCACCCTGATCCCTGTCCATCTGCATTACAAGCTATGCAATCACACCTGTGTGAACTGAGCGGTGCAACAGTGCTGTACTGTACAAGCCCTCCTCCCTGGCCTGTGTGTGTGTGTGTGTGAGAGAGACCGAGAGAGAGAGAGAGAGAGAGAGAGAGAGAGAGAGAGAGAGAGAGAGAGAGAGATAGAGAGAGAGAGACAGAGAGAGAGAGAGAGAGACACTCATTGCCTCATTTGCAGCTGCAGTTCATTGGAGCGACCTGTATCAAACTGAGGTCAGAAGTGTGTGCCCATAGAATTACATGGACATGAGTCTCTAAAACGAATGATGGACACACGGACGGACGGACAGGGTGCAAAACATAGCCTTCGCCTCGCCTGTCGGGAGACAATACTAATTCACAGAGGAGCTCAAAAGGCAGGTATTGAGCATGGCTATACTTTCCTGCTACACTTTTGCAATACTGTTGAACTGGAATCCTGCAAAAGTGTCAGTTTTGGGACACAACGAGGTTTCCACCCGACACGGGCGACGAGACGAGCCCCCCCAGACCCATAGCGTGGTCTGGGCGCCGGCAGGCATGCAGCGCAGCACCGAGCCAGAGGAGACACAGGTAGCCAAACACGGCAGCCGCCAACAGGCAGGAAGTCAGACAGAGCTAATCAGAGCCTCAGTGTGAGCTCATGAACAAATGCCAGAGTTCACATGAGGCATATAGATATCAACACCCCCTATTTTCTACACACTATTCTCACATCTATTCTATTTTAAAACACGTTACACACACACACACACACACACACACACACGCACACGCACACGCAGTTTTGTTCCAAGTGTCTCTCCAGTGAGCTATTGCATACTGCAATTACTATGAATGCATTTACATATTTGTCACGATACCGTAGCTTTGAATGAAAGTGTTTTCAGCTGCATCGTGTATCTGTATCTCTGAACTACTCAAGTACTGTAGCCTACTCGAGTAAAATGTTGAAGTACTCTTTGAGCATTTCTATTTTTTTCTCTTCCACTCAGAGGCAAATATTTTAACATTTTACTCCACTACAATTATTGTAGAGCACCGAGTCAGTAACGATGGAAGATGGAGATGTCAGAGTACCCGTCTGTCTGTGTCCCTTTTATGCCACATGGAGATTTCTGTGTCTGTCTCTCTGTGTTCCTGTCAGGCATGCCCTAACAAGTGTGTTGCCTAATCTCAATGTGATCCATCATGGAATCTACAGGTGAGATCCTGCACTGGCAGAGCCCGACCAGAGCCTTGTGTCGACGACACCGGGCGCTGCGTTCCCTGTGGCGGTGTGGAATGCCAAATATGAAGTCGGTGGGGCGAACGGTTCCCGAGTTACGTGGATTACAGACGTGCACACACACACACACACACATACACACATACAGAGACGTGGTGAATTTATAGATAGACGAATACCAAACATATATTAACCAACTAAGCCTGCTCTACAAGCTCACAACCCACCACGACACGACGCGTTGTATACACAGGTCTTTAACTTGTAACTGCATTTGTGTATTGTGATATTTCTACTTTTACTCGGGTAAAAAAAATCATCCAATTCTTCCAGTCGTAACTATAGTCATTTGGTGGAAATGAGTGCCTGCCTTTTTAACATGGCTGAGGGCTGCCGCCCACTGGGATGGATCAATACCACTTACTATTGACATTGCCACATGTATTTATCAAATATGCCTGCTTGTTGTATTGTATACCATACCGTAGTACTAGATGTCTATGTTTGCGTGCCTTGTGTCTATTATACAATTGTTGGCAACGACCACTGGACTATAATTTTGGATCAATACGATTATAACATTGTGTTTTTGTAAATAAATGCACGGCATTGTGTTCCTGCTGGTGGTATCATGGCATGTCTAGCCCACTGACTATATGACTCATGCTATGCAACTATACATTATATCGAATTATTCTGTCAATTGCCTTTTAGATTAATCAAATAATCGACAACGCTGTTGTGCAAAACATATTGAAAATAGCACACGTGTTGCAACAAGAGTGCACGACAGGCTGTGAGCTTGTAGATAATAGTATCACTGTTTGTAGATTTGTTCACTATGTTTTGAAAAGAATGTTTAATAATATATTAAAAAAAATAATGTGAACAATTTGTTGGATGTTTTGAACGTTTTTGAAAATCTATTGAAATAATGAGGGACAACGAATAAAAATGTGAATTCATGAGCCAAAAACCATTGCCCCGACGCCATTGATTGGGAAACAGTGTATTATACCTACAAGTCCTTACCCGTTCTGAATATATGAACAGCAAATCATGTTCAGTGTGCGATGTAATAGATCACATTACTGATAGGGGGGGAATTGTTTACAGATGGTCTTGGGAAGTTGGGTTGGGCACTAAAGTATAGGCTAATTAAATGCTGTAAGATGTCGTTGTCAGTGTCCAGGCTTTGAGCGTGCATGTAGCCCATGTGTAATGCACGGCGAAGGAGGTGGTTGAGGAGGGGGCGGACAGTGTGGTGTCGAAACAGTGTGTGTGTGTGTGTGTGTGTGTGCATGTTCACGTTAACATGCCTCCGTCCAACTGTCGGAGCTTTCAGGTGCCTGTGCCACGCAACCCGGCCGCGATGCTTCCCCAAAGAAGAAGTTATGTCGACTGACGCAAGAGTAGCTGTACTATGGGACCGAGTTGTTTTCCTCATGTGGGTCTGATGCATAGGTCTGATGCCTGCCTGGGGGCGGTGTGAAAAAGGGGAAGTGCGTTGGAGAATGCAAGGGAAATGTTGCGCCGGAAACTGTGTCCCAGTATTAATCTGTGTCTGTCCCAACATGCATTTCACTGGTGACACGTGATTTGCGGGGAGATGAGTCCCGTGGGATCGTGTGGTGATGTAAAAACAATATATGTACAGTAAATATGACAGTTGCGTCGGTAAAATGTAGCCTAGCCGGATTCTGGGAGCGTGCAGATTTTTTTTGGCATGGAGAGATGTGTGCTAATAGTGTGGCTCGGTCGGAGATAGACCACGGACAAATAAACAGGTTTTTATTCACTAATAAATTCAATATTAATCACAATACACAATGCCTGTGTGAAAAGTGGGAGCGATTGGTGCAGGCAATGAGGAGATACGGTGGTGTTTCTGACATTCATTCATTCATTCATTCAGACATTCGGTTAATTATTGCGAACGCAGTGATTGCGAATGCAATGAGCACTAACTATGAGACCCTGCAGATCATGTCTGTGTGTGTGTGTCTGTCTGTCCCGCTGTGACACCACCCGCCCGCCACCAGTGGGCGCAGCTGTAGCACACACACACACACACACACACACACACACACACACACACACACACAAACAACCACACACACACACACACACACACACACACACACACACAGTAGAAAACTTTAAAAAAAATACTAACTAAAAAGAAAAAAAAAGTACGTAATTTATTCTAATTGTTGTTATTGCAATTTACGAGCTGCGTTCGCTTCCCGCGTTTGCGCGTCTTACTTGTAGTATGATTATGGCATGCAACACCTGACAGCAGCTACACTGTATAACTGTGCATTGCCTTATAAACCCATTGACCCGACAGGACTGTATGTATAAGTAATCTCCACACATGTATATCTATTGCATGCTTGTTAGTTCACCCTCACGGCCCTTCATTAGCACGGCTGTGCACGCTCTGCAGAACACGTGGAGCGTGCCCGTGGCATGATGGCACGGCCTCCGGATTTATTCTGCATTTATTCTGCATTTGAGCCACGCACCGCCGTTTGATGACATTCAGCCTCTCAGACCCAAAACTTTAGCCGATTGTGTCCACAATTCCATGCTGTTGTTGATGGTGGTATGCCAAATAACAATTATTCTACATTCTGAAATTATGTAGACTTCTTGTAAACTACGTAATAGAGATAATTTATCTCTTGATAGTGTAAAATGAAACCAAATGGACCCCGTAGGGGTCGGTCCATTTGGTTTAATTTTACACTCAAGAGTTAAAGATATAAGGGTCTATTTGGTTGCCAACTCTCCATCATTTAGCTGGGGACCACCTGGAACCCCCCCAAATACCACTGGTTGAAAACAACTGCTCTAAGACACTGGTTCCCAAACAGTGGGTCGGTATGCATTTTGCGTGTTTTATGTGTCCCTTGTTTTCCTACAGTTTGTTTTAAATTATTATTATTTCCAAACCTTTTCAAACAAGTAGTGAAAATAGCCGATCTGCAAGCTCACAACCTGGAGTAAAGCGGGGCGTTGTGAGCTTGTAGATCTGCTATTTTCACTACTTTGGGTCACGGGCAAAATGTCTATTTTTAATACAAAATCACAAATGATCGTCGGGTGCGCGCCGGCTCACCATGGACAGCTCTCTAACCGTTGGAGATACGGCGCTTTGAAGACCGGGTTATAATGGAGGCTCAACGGAGGTGGATTTAGAAATTGCATCGCTGGTGGTGACGGAGGAGGGCTATTCTACCCAGGGCAATGCTAAAAGGTAAACAGGCCGACGCCGCGTTCATATACTGTATGGATTAAACATAATTATGTCTACGCTTATAAGCGTAACTGGCATAGACAGGTCCCAATAGCCTAAGCGTGGATGGCAAGAAAATAAATAAAGATGTAACATTCCGCCAATAGTGGTTGCCGGGTGGATTCTAATTAGCGGAACGTTCCATCACGAGCAGTTGATTTGTTAAACAATAAAACAACGTCAAACTCACCAACATTGCAGCTGTGTGAGAAGCTTGAATTATCTTCTTTCTATCTACAAAGTGTTCGTTTCACAAAAATCCACCAGACATGTCACTTCCTCAAGAAATTAATTAATTCTTTGTTTTGATTAGGTGGTGAATGGTGCTGGTTTAAGAAGGCTGTTTCAACCAATCAGATTGCTTCCTCGAAACGACCTGTGGTATAATTTACGTTAACGGTTATTTGGTCTTATTGTGATTATTGCCTGAGGTTTATAGTTTTTCATATTGCATTTTGATATGGTAGTTTTAAGCTATACTGTATGGGTTATGGACTCATGGTTTATTGGAGCGTGTTTGTTATGCTGATATTTAGCTGGATAATGGATGTTTATTATTACTTTGTCTGATTTATGATTTGTATGCCTTTGTTTCTTGTCACTTCTATGTTGATTACGAATAAAGACACTTCAAAATCATCAGTTCAGTCTTCAACCTTTCATGGCCAGTTGGTTCCACTACACAGGAGGCAGCAGGAGTTAGTTTGCTTATGCTGATAACAAGCGCTTCCAAACTTTTAGACTCTTAGAAAAATAATCATCTGCCAGGAACTTCTTGAGAGGAAGTATAGCTCATTAACATGTCTATGGTAGATTTCTATGAAACAAACACTTTGCAGATAGAAAGAGGACAATTCAAGCTTTTCGTAAAGCTGCAATGTTGGCGAGTTTGACGTTGTGTAATACAAATCAGAAGATGGGACTTTTCTGTTTGGATGAAGGGGCTGTAAAATAGGAAACTGCACCTAGTTACTACCTTGCTAGCCTCGGAAAAACCCAGACGTTTTTATTTCCAGGGAGAAAAAAAAAAGACTGGGAACGAGTCCACTTCAATTCGGCATAGAGTAGCACAAACGTTGATCACTCTCTGCTGATTTCTGATCGTCTGCACCTTTGTTAAATTGACGCACACGCACACCCACTGCTCTCTCTCTCTCTCTCTCTCTCTGCCGCTCGAATTAATCAGTCTCATGTCGCGCAGCTGCGTCTAGATTCCCCTGGCGGATCCTGCCGGGAGCTGCCTATGCCATAGAAAGCATAGGCAGGACCCCAGGCTACTATACTATACCTTGCTGGCAACATGGCTGCGGTGTGCATTCATTAGGTCAATATCAGCCACCGTTAACGTCACCTCTGTGAAAAGAAAGGGACCTATCGCCTCTCTGTGGCTGCACTGTGACTAGTGGACACGGCTGCACCGTGTAAAGGAGCCGTGGTTCTGCTTAATGACTGTTGATTACCAATTAGGGAGCTGCCTCTCTCTCTTTACGGGGCCAACCTCCTGATGTCTGCATGTTAAGGGTTTGACAAATGAAGCGCTCGCCCTCTCTCTCTCTCTCTCTCTCTCTCTCTCTCTCTCTCTCCCTCCCTCTCTCCACCACCGCGAAAACTGAGTTGATATGCAAATCGCCTGGTAAATGCCCAAGAGGTATTTCACCATATCGCCCCCGCCATTAGAGGGTAATGATACGAGGATGTGGGAAGAGGGAACAGGTTGACAGATAACTGGATCAACGTATCGCTCAGTCGCGCATGTGTGTGTGTGTGTGTGTGTGTGTGTGTGTGTGTGTGTGTGTGTGTGTGTGCGTGCCTGCGTGCGTGCTTGTATTACTATACATGTGAGTACATGTAATGTCCCCACAAGTATACATTTGGGGACATTGTGAGGACAATTTGCCTGGAAATTATTGTTTTTGTTATGATTTACATAGATTTTTTGAAGCTTTATAAGCTGCTTACAATTTGGAATGGATTCAGGTTGGAGTTGGGCTTAGCATTCAGGGCTCAGGTCTGGAGCTTTGGGTTTAGAGTTGTCCCAATTTTATATTTAGTTGGCAGTGTCACGCACCGAAACATTACGTTCAATGTTGTCCTGAAAAGCTTTACGTCCTCGCAGGTATAGTAATACAAACCGTGTGTGTGTGTGTGTGTGTGTGTGTATCTGATCACACAATCAGCTCAATGGCTCTGTGAATGGAGCCAGCAGCGAATGGAGCCATCCAACATTTCAGATCAATCACAGGCTATACAGTAGGACAATCTCGTATATGGAACGAGATTAACCATTAGGTAATTCATCTCCCATAGCATTAATCATTGCCACTTACAGTTAGTACAGTACATACGGCATAGCCCAAGGAGATTAGGCACGGAAATCTAACAGCAGGTTGTATAGAAAAACACATTCCTATTAGTGCTTCATGTGTTATCTATCACGCATGATAAGCAACAGTATATTTGCTGTATGAACAGCTTGAAAAATGACACAAAGCAATGCATTTTGAGCTTGTAGATCTGCTACTTCTACCATTTTTTTTAATGTATATAATGTATGGGAATCAACGCTAGCAAACGATCAGTCTGACATTCAAAACCTTGAAACCTGTCTAACCGAAGTTAAGAACTGGATGAACGTAAACTTTCTACTCCTCAACTCTGCCAAATCCGAAATGCTGCTATAGTCTGCCCAGCCAAACATACCGGTCTCTTCAACAACACAACCATAAACCTTGATGGCTGCCCAATAACTCATAAACCAACAGTCAGAAATCTAGGAGTCATTTTTTGACTCATCCCTATCATTTATACCACACATCAAAAGCATCACAAAATCGGACTTTTTCCATCTCCGCAACCTAGCTAGAATCCGTCCAATATTATCACTTCCCGATTGCCGAAACTCTGGTTCACGCTTTCATCACATCAAGGATTGATTACTGCAATGCTCTTTTCTCCGGTCTACCATCAAAAACAACAAACGGCCGTAGACTTGTCCAAAATGCTGCAGCCAGAGTACTAACAAGGAAAAGGAAATTCGATCATATCACACCCACACTCATAGAATTACACTGGTTACCCATACAGGCCAGAGACGATTTCAAGGTGCTCCTCCTGACCTGTAAAGCCTTAAATGGACTTGCTCCACCCTACTGTACATGTCCAGCCTAATAAAAGCATACATCCCCCCATGACCTCTACGCTCCCAAGATACTGGAAAACCCACTTTTTATTGGGGTTTATATGTGACCATACCATTGACATCCTATAGTCCGACAAACGACAACCTACCTCAACCCTAACCTAACCATAACCAACCTACCTCAACCCTAACCTAACCATAACCAACTACCTCAACCCTAACCTAACCATAACCAACTACCTCAACCCTAACCTAACCATAACCAACTACCTCAACCCTACCCTAACCATAACCAACCTACCTCAACCCTAACCTAACCATGACCGCAAGGGCGAGATTCCCGCATGTTGGACTAATGCTCCGTCGGAATTACGTGCGGATCCCATATGAGGTAAAATTTCAAAATGTAATTATGCTTTATGTATCGTGTGACGTGTCAAACAAGGAGGTTTTCATGATTCTGAATCCATTCCAAGCATTAGTTTTGCACAAAAAACACCCCTTGGGCTACAAACGGCCATATCCACTCGCCCAAATGTGCCCAAAATGTGCTGACGTCATCACATTTGGGATGATGGCTATGGCCGTTTTTAACCCCAACGAGTGTTTTGCAACTCAATGAGTTCTCCGTGGTGAGATTGAGAAATAAATAATAGGCTACAAGAGAATGACAGCTTGGCACGGATTTGGGTGTGTTCTAAATAAAGTGCTAGTGTCGATTATCGTGTATTAATCTAATTATAGTACACTAATACTAGTACACTAAAAAGGATAAAGATGAAGGGAAAATAGACAACAGTACAATAATGTTTCAAGTTTAAACATACAAACAAATTACAAAAGAATCAACACAAACTTTATTTTAGAACACACCCAAATCAAATCATATTACGGCGTGCATGTTCAATCAATTGTTCCATCAAAGCAAACGGCATGAACAATATTAGTTTGCCTCTTCTACAAAAATGTATCATACCGTACTACTTGTATTATTTCCCACCACAGAGTAACGTCGCATCAGACTGTCCAGCATATCCACCTCGGAGGACAGTCAAGAGCGGCAGTGTCGGCAGGCCAATCACAGGCAGGCGGGGCGTTACCATGCCTATGCTCGGACACAAACGGAATTCACGCGCTGTGGACAGTTGACCTGAGGCAGTGGGAGGGGACATTGGTGGGCTGTGGACAGTTGAGAAAACCTACCTACCAATGACATCATCGATGGGGATTCCATGCTAATAGAAACTACAGCTTTTCTCTTCCTGGAAGGTTTAGCATGCTGGAATGAAAACCAGTGCGATGATAAAATACATCGTCATTGGTAGGCAGGTTAATGTGTCCACTGCTCTCTACAGAAATGAGCATATAATGAGCATTAGTGAGGACTAATTATAATGCAGATAGGTTCAAAATGGTGAAGTGGTCTTTCAAGTAAAACACTTTTGAGTATCTGTACTTTGTTTGAGTGTATTTGTGTTTTTGGACGGCTTTCACTTCGAAGACAAATTATTGTACTTTTGACTCCACTACCTTTCTGGGAAGGGACAAAGTAGGCCTACATTGTGAATTGTGAACCTCTTATGCCAGATCTACAAGCTCCCAACACATCACGTAGGCTCATATTGCTGTATTGCTGCAATATATTCAATACAGTTTGTTTACTTATTTACTTAATTAATACTTTTGATATCTTGTCTGGTCGGATTATCGTCTGAGGTGCTATTAGGAGCTTATCCGGGAGCAAAGCAATACAAGCAGAGAGGAAAACTGTGATCTTTGACGGCTCACATTATGGGCTGCATAAAACATCATTAAACGTCAATCATCAGTGTTGATTTATATTCTACTTTAGTTTACTAAGACATTTGTTATTATACTCCTCGTTTACATAAGTTTAAAAACCATTTTGGGCTGGAACCCCTTTTGGTGTTAGCATTATGTTATGCTACAAGCTACGAGCTACGAGCTTGTAGGTCTGCTATTTTTGAAAAATCGAAGAACGACTGACATAGAATCATAGCTTTTTCAGAAGACTTATCTCATGTCAAAATGGGTTATCTTTTTGGTTCAAATAAAAGAGCTCTATGTTCAGATATCAATCATTGTCATAGTGCTCACTATGATGGGACTATCTTGTGCTGAAGACATAAGGAATGTGTACAGTATGTGACAACATCATTATCACCTGGCATTCATCATTACTGTCGTTAGTCAACATCATGGCACAGGCTGATGTATGCGCATGTGTGTCATCCTGTTCCGTCAACAAAAAAAATCACACACACGTGTGAAGTGAGGGGCACTCTTATCATGATGGAGTCTCTCAAAAACAACGGATATCCCTGTAGTTTAGACTGGAGAAGTATGGGTATTCCCATGGTACCATTGTTATATACTGTAAGTGAATGAGAGAGAGAGATGATCTAAATTGCAATGTATTACAGCACTGTTCACACATATCCCTATCCCATTTAATTGTACACGTATATACAGTATGTACAGTATGTTCTGAGTTCTGACTGCTCTTATTTCACAATTTCCTAAGCAATGTAAACCGAGAGAGAAAATGAGAGAGAGAGAGAGAGAGAGAGAGAGAGAGAGAGAGAGAGAGAACATCAGCCACACCCACTCCCCCTACTATAGTCTCTCTCAAGAAATGACAGCCCCCTCCTTCCCTAACACATCTGATCAGCACAGGCTTGGAACAATCTCACATTAGCACAAGCTCTCCCGTTCTCGTTTTAACAGAGAGTGTGTGTGTGTGTGTGTGTGTGTGTGTGTGTGTGTGTGTGTGTGTGTGTGTGTGTGTGTGTGTGTGTGTGAGAGAGTTGGAGTCATTAACCAATTTCTTGCAGTAGTCCACATTTTTTTCAATTACGACGAAGTGAATAGTACATTTACTATTAGACGTGTTACGATGTGACACGCTTGTAGATCATCTATTTTCACAATTTGTGTACACCAAAGTGTAATACAGGGTTATATGCGGTTGATCAGACGAATCAGTTTATTCGATAACAAATATATATTTTCACGTGGATTCGTCGACGTATTAAATAACCACGCGCTCCTCGACTGTCCTATGAACCTACAGGAGCTATTATTAAATGGGTTACTGGCTCTAAAACATCCGTTTCCATATGTTTTGGGTTAATTGCCCAGCCCTGACTGTGAGTATAGCAATGGGAGGTAATTGTGTGCCGCGAGCAGTCAGGCTGCATGCCGGGATGTGCTACAGATGAAAGATGATCGCGTGTTACGTCATGTCTCCAGAGCACATGACTATGGATTAGTTGCGAATGTGGATTAGCATGTGTGTGCACCACTGTGTGTGTGTGTGTGTGTGTGTGTGTGTGTGTGTGTGTGTGTGTGTGTCTGTGTGCATGTGTATGCATTACATACACATGCACCGTGCATGGATGCTTTTAAGCGTGCATGCGTGAGTGAGCGAGTGAGTGAGTAAGTGTGTGTTTGTGAATACGTCACTTTTAGAGATGAGAGAGAGAGAAGCGTCAGCGGGTCTGTGTGTGTGCATGTGAGAGGGGGCTAAGTGTTGTGTGTGTGTGTGTGTGTGTGTGTGTGTGTGTGTGTGTGTGTGTGTGTGTGTGTGCATCCTCCGATCACCAATAGCAGCACACCCCCCCCATCCTTGTGGCTAGTATACAATCTGCCCTTTCCTTCTCTTCTAGCTGTGTGTATATCACCCACTAGTGAATGAATGATCCGGCTGCCAGCAGCACATCACAAACAGCGTGTCCCGCCTATAGTGAATCACAAACACAAGCCTTTTGTCACTAGACAGTGATATCTTGTTGTCCTGGCATGACAAGAAGACAAAAAAAACAGTCACTTTGGAGAGAGCCCACAGTGTGAAACAACAGCACGTTAGCTCACATCGCAATTCATATACTCGATCATGCAAAATAGCACGGGGGGTTGGGGAGGGGAGGGAGGGAGGGAGGGAGGGGAGGGGGGCGGAGTGAGAGTAACATCAGACTTGTGTATTCTCAGGCACTATTATCCTCGTCAAATATCGGGTGGGGGGGGGGGGGGGGTGGTGACATACAAACAGATCATCCAGTCATCAGATTAAATATTATCGCCTGCATGCTGGCCGTGTGTTCCCCCCCCCCCCCCCCCAAACCCCTGCGCCGTATATCGGCAAGAGCATGCCGTCTTCACCCGCATCATTCTCTAATAGCGTGCGATGGTTCCATAGACTGGCCCACTAGAAGGGGAGGGGAGGAGGGGAGGGGATGGGGATGGGGAGGGAAGCAACAAGGATATACGCTTCCCAGTCAAAACCCCGGCAGTCATCCCATGCAAAAAAAAGGAACGCCGCCGAGCCAAAGAAAAGCAGCGCCGTGCCGACACGTACCTTGAGGGTTGGTGAAAATTCCTGTTTTTTGTATTTTTTTTATGCCGAATCACAAATAGTGTTGAGCAGAGAAGGAGCTTGTTGCGAGCTAATCCCCACCACGGTGCATGCGAGCATGAGCAGAAGCAGAGAGAGAGACACACACACACAGAGAGCACTGCCTAGGCTAGGATGGCTGGCTGGCTGGATGGATGGGAGAGGGGAGGGGAGGAGAGTGGGCTCCGTGCGCAGCTGCCTGCTAACACCAGAGCTCACAGCATCCCTCCGCCGCGTCCCTCAGACACCACCACATTCCACAGCCCGGCTGACTCCCGACGACACACTCCTCTCCTCCATTCCTTCCGTCCTTTCCTTCTTTCCCTCGCTGTTGCTCCTTTTTTATCCTCCTCCTCCTCCTCAGCTGTGTTGACGTGAAGAGATGCAAAGAAGCGTAGGCGCGCTCTCTCTCTCTCTCTAATCCCCAACGCTCTCCGTGGCAAGCCTCCTTGGCAGGCGGGCTGGCTCCACGACCAACACGCACACACACACACACACACACACACAGAGAGATGCACGTCCGATTGTGGACGCACACGTCCGCGCTGGCTGGCTCGTCTCGTCTCGGTCGCAGCGGTCACAGTGCAGCGGAGCTGTCTGGGCTCCGGAGCCGGAGCTGCAGACGAGAGGTGGAGGTGCTGCTGTGTGAGGGTGACAGCTCCTCTCTCTCTGTCCAGACTGAAGCTCTAGCTCCTTGGATGAAGAACGTCTACCCTCCCCTCCTGGACTGGAGAGCTCTCTCTCTCTCTCTCTCTCTCTCTCTCTCTCTCTCTCTTTCTCTCTCTCTGCTCACTGAGCGCGGCTGAGAGAAATGAGCTCAGAGCCACACACATACACACAAGACGCCTTGAGAGGGAGAGAGAGAGAGAGAGCGAGAGGAGGGGTAGGTAAATGGGAAGGGGGAGGGTTCGTTGAGGAAGGGTGCATGCATGCGCGAGTCAATTCATCGTGTGTGCGTGCGTGCGTGCGTGTGTGTGACTGCGCGTAGCACGTGCACTACTTGCGTACGCGTGCGAGAGATTGTGAATGTGCCTTAGAGGTGTGTGCCATTGTCAAAAACACACACGTACACAAACAGTGCATGCGTGCGTGTGTGCCTCTGTGTGTGTGTGTGTGTGTGTGAGGGTGTGTGTGTGTGTGTGTGTGTATGCCTGCGTGTATGTGTGTGTGTACACACAATACGTCTCACTCGCATTCACAACCCGACCTCCAAGCTGTCAGCATCCTTCATCATTCTACACTGTGCATGCACACACACACACACACACACACACACACAGTCACACGCACGCACGCGGGTGCGTGCACGCGCACACACACACACACACACACACACACAATCAAACATCATCTAATGACATCTCTCAGTGGGAATGCCATCATACATGATTGCCAGTTTGGGATGCAGATTACTCAGTGACGCCCCGCGGTGTGTTGTAAACCACGTATAGGGCCCGGTGGAGCGCTCCAACGTGGACCCTTATTGCAAGCTCTGTTAACTATATGAGAGTGTGTAGGAATCATGGAACCACACCGTTTAGTTCCATCCGTACACACTCTACCAGATTTAAGGTTTGACAGTGTTAGATTTAAGGTTTGACAGTGTTAGATTTAAGGTTTGACAGTGTTAGATTTAAGGTTTGACAGTGTTAGATTTAAGGTTTGACAGTGTTAGATTTAAGGTTTGACAGTGTTAGATTTAAGGTTTGGCAGTGTTAGATTTAAGGTTTGGCAGTGTTAGATTTAAGGTTTGACAGTGTTAGATTTAAGGTTTGACAGTGTTAGATTTAAGGTTTGACAGTGTTAGATTTAAGGTTTGACAGTGTTAGATTTAAGGTTTGACAGTGTTAGATTTAAGGTTTGACAGTGTTAGATTTAAGGTTTGACAGTGTTAGATTTAAGGTTTGACAGTGTTAGATTTAAGGTTTGACAGTGTTAGATTTAAGGTTTGACAGTGTTAGATTTAAGGTTTGACAGTGTTAGATTTAAGGTTTGACAGTGTTAGATTTAAGGTTTGACAGTGTTAGATTTAAGGTTTGACAGTGTTAGATTGTGAGTCACAGAAGATTAACTATATCATTGCTGTCGGGTAGAAACCTCTTATTAGCAGTCGGTAGCGCTGTTGCCTCACAGTCCAGAAGGCCCTGGGTTCGATTCCCCGCTGGGGACGCTGTGTGGGAGCTGGGGGTGTGTTCTGCATATTCTCCCTGTGTCCCCTAGGGTATAGCTATACCCTCACAAAAAACACGCAGTAAGTAACCCTGGTCTATAAACTGCCTCCCCCTGGCCAGCCGGGGCACCTGATGGAGGGGAAAGGAACTGGTTGGAATAACGTGTTCCTTCCATGTGCTACGTCAAACCGGGGGAAAGTCCCCCCCCCCCCCCCGTTAGGTGAAAAGAAGCGGCTTGGACGCTCATGCATTGAAGGAAGCCTGAGGTCAGTCCGATGCTCTCCACAAGTTGGCGGAGGAAGTGTAGAGACCCAATTGACACTGGGTGAAAAAACGGGTTGCAAAATTGTGGGATAAAAAAATAGCATGTTTGACTGCAGAATTAATCGCAATGTCACGTTGACTGCCTGGATTTCACTATAGCCTTTGAGAACCATCCAACGTCATCGTTCCTTTTCATGAAAATCCGCTTTAAAATGGTGTGATCCTTTTGTCGTAGTGTAGAAAAATAATCCAAAGTTGCCATGGACAACACAAAGAGCGGAGGAGGAACAGGGCCTGTGCACCACCGCCGCCATTGGAATGCATTGGGCCTCAATGTCCCAGAACCCTTTGCATGCCAGTGTGACGGATGTTTTCTGATGACGTCATCAACACTCGATCGTTACCTATACATATATCCCGCACCCGGTGAGTCTTAAAACGTATTAAAAACGCAAATTAAACAATGAAAACGTAACTCGTGTAACTCATTATTGGGAGG